>NW_028162988.1:135608-328172 GCF_964263955.1 Coregonus lavaretus | reverse complement strand
AGCCAACAGATCCAGCTGTACTATCCAGCCATGAGAGAGCCAGCATAGCAGAACACCTAGAAATGCCCACTTTAGGTCACCACACACACACACCCACACACACACACACGCACACACACACACAATTACACACAGACTCACGCACGCATGCACACGCACACACTCTAAGGGGAATGAGATGACCCCATGTTAAGGCTGGATGGAGGTGTTCTCTGCTGCTCTGACAATAGATACATTACCCTTAGCTCAGTGTCTGTCTCTATATATAGCTACTGTTCTGTCTGTCTCTATATATCTAGCTACTGTTCTGTCTGTTTCTATATATCTAGCTACTGTTCTGTCTGTCTCTATATCTAGCTACTGTTCTGTCTGTCTCTATATATCTAGCTACTGTTCTGTCTGTCTCTATATCTAGCTACTGTTCTGTCTGTTTCTATATATCTAGCTACTGTTCTGTCTGTCTCTATATCTAGCTACTGTTCTGTCTGTTTCTATATCTAGCTACTGTTTTGTCTGTCTCTATATATCTAGCTACTGTTCTGTCTGTCTCTATATCTAGCTATTGTTCTGTCTGTCTCTATATATCTAGCTACTGTTCTGTCTGTCTCTATATCTAGCTACTGTTCTGTCTGTCTATATATGTCTAGCTACTGTTCTGTCTGTTTCTATATCTAGCTACTGTTCTGTCTGTCTCTATATATCTAGCTACTGTTCTGTCTGTCTCTATATATCTAGCTACTGTTCTGTCTGTTTCTATATCTAGCTACTGTTCTGTCTGTCTCTATATATCTAGCTACTGTTCTGTCTGTCTCTATATCTAGCTACTGTTCTGTCTGTCTCTATATATCTAGCTACTGTTCTGTCTGTTTCTATATCTAGCTACTGTTCTGTCTGTCTATATATGTCTAGCTACTGTTCTGTCTGTTTCTATATATCTAGCTACTGTTCTGTCTGTCTCTATATCTAGCTACTGTTCTGTCTTTCTCTATATATCTAGCTACTGTTCTGTCTGTCTCTATATATATAGCTACTGTTCTGTCTGTCTCTATATATCTAGCTACTGTTCTGTCTGTTTCTATATCTAGCTACTGTTCTGTCTGTCTATATATGTCTAGCTACTGTTCTGTCTGTCTCTATATCTAGCTACTGTTCTGTCTGTCTCTATATATCTAGCTACTGTTCTGGCTGTCTCTATATATCTAGCTACTGTTCTGTCTGTCTATATATGTCTAGCTACTGTTTTGTCTGTTTCTATATATCTAGCTACTGTTCTGTCTGTCTCTATATCTAGCTACTGTTCTGTCTGTCTCTATATATCTAGCTACTGTTCTGTCTGTCTATATATGTCTAGCTACTGTTCTGTCTGTTTCTATATATCTAGCTACTGTTCTGTCTGTCTCTATATATCTAGCTACTGTTCTGTCTGTCTCTATATATCTAGCTACTGTTCTGTCTGTCTCTATATGTCTAGCTACTGTTCTGTCTGTTTCTATATATCTAGCTACTGTTCTGTCTGTCTCTATATCTAGCTACTGTTCTGTCTGTCTCTATATATCTAGCTACTGTTCTGTCTGTCTATATATGTCTAGCTACTGTTCTGTATGTTTCTATATATCTAGCTACTGTTCTGTCTGTCTCTATATCTAGCTACTGTTCTGTCTGTCTATATATCTAGCTACTGTTCTGTCTGTCTCTATATATCTAGCTACTGTTCTGTCTGTCTCTATATATCCAGCTACTGTTCTGTCTGTCTCTATATATCTAGCTACTGTTCTGTCTGTCTCTATATCTAGCTACTGTTCTGTCTGTCTCTATATATCTAGCTACTGTTCTGTCTATCTCTATGTATCCAGCTACTGTTCTGTCTGTCTCTATATATCTAGCTACTGTTCTGTCTGTCTCTATATATCTAGCTACTGTTCTGTCTGTCTCTATATCTAGCTACTGTTCTGTCTGTCTCTATATATCTAGCTACTGTTCTGTCTGTCTATATATATCTAGCTACTGTTCAGTCTGTCTCTATAGGTCTAGCTACTGTTCTGTCTGTCTATATATATCCAGCTACTGTTCTGTCTGTCTCTATATATCTAGCTACTGTTCTGTATGTCTATATATCTAGCTACTCTTTTGTCTGTCTCTATATCTAGCTACTGTTCTGTCTGTCTCTATATATCTAGCTACTGTTCTGTCTGTCTCTATATCTAGCTACTGTTCTGTCTGTCTCTATATATCTAGCTACTGTTCTGTCTGTCTCTATATCTAGCTACTGTTCTGTCTGTCTCTATATATCTAGCTACTGTTCTGTCTGTCTCTATATATCTAGCTACTGTTCTGTCTGTCTCTATATATCTAGCTACTGTTCTGTCTGTCTATATATATCTAGCTACTGTTCTGTCTGTCTCTATATATCTAGCTACTGTTCTGTCTGTCTATATATATCCAGCTACTGTTCTGTCTGTCTCTATATATCTAGCTACTGTTCTGTCTGTCTATATATCTAGCTACTCTTCTGTCTGTTCTGTCTGTCTCTATATATCTAGCTACTGTTCTGTCTGTCTATATATGTCTAGCTACTGTTCTGTCTGTTTCTATATCTAGCTACTGTTCTGTCTGTCACTATATATCTAGCTACTGTTCTGTCTGTCTCTATATCTAGCTACTGTTCTGTCTGTCTCTATATATCTAGCTACTGTTCTGTCTATCTCTATATATCTAGCTACTGTTCTGTCTGTCTATATATGTCTAGCTACTGTTCTGTCTGTTTCTATATCTAGCTACTGTTCTGTCTGTCTCTATATATCTAGCTACTGTTCTGTCTGTCTCTATATCTAGCTACTGTTCTGTCTGTCCCTATATATCTAGCTACTGTTCTGTCTATCTCTATATATCCAGCTACTGTTCTGTCTGTCTATATATATCTAGCTACTGTTCTGTCTGTCTCTATATATCTAGCTATTGTTCTGTCTGTCTCTATATCTAGCTACTGTTCTGTCTTTCTCTATATTTCTAGCTACTGTTCTGTCTGTCTCTATATCTAGCTACTGTTCTGTCTGTCTCTATATATCTAGCTACTATTCTGTCTGTCTCTATATCTAGCTACTGTTCTGTCTGACTCTATATCTAGCTACTGTTCTGTCTGTCTCTATATCTAGCTACTGTTCTGTCTGTCTCTATATATCCAGCTACTGTTCTGTCTGTCTCTATATATCTAGCTACTGTTCTGTCTGTCTCTATATCTAGCTACTGTTCTGTCTCTATATATCTAGCTACTGTTCTGTCTGTCTCTATATATCTAGCTACTGTTCTGTCTGTCTCTATATATCCAGCTACTGTTCTGTCTGTCTCTATATATCTAGCTACTGTTATGTCTGTCTCTATATATCTAGCTATTGTTCTGTCTGTCTCTATATCTAGCTACTGTTCTGTCTGTCTCTATATATCTAGCTACTGTTCTGTCTGTCTCTATATATCCAGCTACTGTTCTGTCTGTCTCTATATATCTAGCGACTATTCTGTCTGTCTCTATATCCAGCTACTGTTCTGTCTGTCTCTATATATCTAGCTACTGTTCTGTCTGTCTCTATATCTAGCTACTGTTCTGTCTGTCTCTATATATCCAGCTACTGTTCTGTCTGTCTCTATATATCTAGCTACTGTTCTGTCTGTCTCTATATCTAGCTACTGTTCTGTCTGTCTCTATATATCTAGCTACTGTTCTCTCTGTCTCTATATATCCAGCTACTGTTCTGTCTGTCTATATATATATATATGTACTGTTCTGTCTGTCTCTATATCTAGCTACTGTTCTGTCTGTCTCTATATATCTAGCTACTGTTCTGTCTGTCTCTATATATCTAGCTACTGTTCTGTCTGTCTATATATGTCTAGCTACTGTTCTGTCTGTTTCTATATCTAGCTACTGTTCTGTCTGTCTCTATATATCTAGCTACTGTTCTGTCTGTCTCTATATCTAGCTACTGTTCTGTCTGTCCCTATATATCTAGCTACTGTTCTGTCTATCTCTATATATCCAGCTACTGTTCTGTCTGTCTATATATATCTAGCTACTGTTCTGTCTGTCTCTATATATCTAGCTATTGTTCTGTCTGTCTCTATATCTAGCTACTGTTCTGTCTTTCTCTATATTTCTAGCTACTGTTCTGTCTGTCTCTATATCTAGCTACTGTTCTGTCTGTCTCTATATATCTAGCTACTATTCTGTCTGTCTCTATATCTAGCTACTGTTCTGTCTGACTCTATATCTAGCTACTGTTCTGTCTGTCTCTATATCTAGCTACTGTTCTGTCTGTCTCTATATATCCAGCTACTGTTCTGTCTGTCTCTATATATCTAGCTACTGTTCTGTCTGTCTCTATATCTAGCTACTGTTCTGTCTCTATATATCTAGCTACTGTTCTGTCTGTCTCTATATATCTAGCTACTGTTCTGTCTGTCTCTATATATCCAGCTACTGTTCTGTCTGTCTCTATATATCTAGCTACTGTTATGTCTGTCTCTATATATCTAGCTATTGTTCTGTCTGTCTCTATATCTAGCTACTGTTCTGTCTGTCTCTATATATCTAGCTACTGTTCTGTCTGTCTCTATATATCCAGCTACTGTTCTGTCTGTCTCTATATATCTAGCGACTATTCTGTCTGTCTCTATATCCAGCTACTGTTCTGTCTGTCTCTATATATCTAGCTACTGTTCTGTCTGTCTCTATATCTAGCTACTGTTCTGTCTGTCTCTATATATCCAGCTACTGTTCTGTCTGTCTCTATATATCTAGCTACTGTTCTGTCTGTCTCTATATCTAGCTACTGTTCTGTCTGTCTCTATATATCTAGCTACTGTTCTCTCTGTCTCTATATATCCAGCTACTGTTCTGTCTGTCTATATATATATATATGTACTGTTCTGTCTGTCTCTATATCTAGCTACTGTTCTGTCTGTCTCTATATATCTAGCTACTGTTCTGTCTGTCTCTATATATCTAGCTACTGTTCTGTCTGTCTCTATATATCTAGCTACTGTTCTGTCTGTCTCTATATCCAGCTACTGTTCTGTCTGTCTCTATATAGCTAGCTACTGTTCTGTCTGTCTCTATATATCTAGCTACTGTTCTGTCTGTCTCTATATCTAGATACTGTTCTGTCTGTCTCTATATATCTAGCTACTGTTTTTTTCTGTCTATATATATCTAGCTACTGTTCTGTCTGTCTCTATATATCTAGCTACTGTTCTGTCTGTCTATATATCTAGCTACTGTTCTGTCTGTCTATATTTATCTAGCTACTGTTCTGTCTGTTACTATATATCTAGCTACTGTTCTGTCTGTCTCTATATATCTAGCTACTGTTCTGTCTGTCTCTATATATCTAGCTACTGTTCTGTCTGTCTATATATCTAGCTACTCTTCTGTCTGTCTCTATATCTAGGTACTGTTCTGTCTGTCTCTATATATCTAGCTACTGTTCTGTCTGTCTCTATATATCTAGCTACTGTTCTGTCTGTCTCTATATATCTAGCTACTGTTCTGTCTGTCTATATATATCCAGCTACTGTTCTGTCTGTCTCTATATATCTAGCTACTGTTCTGTCTGTCTCTATATATCTAGCTACTGTTCTGTCTGTCTATATTTATCTAGCTACTGTTCTGTCTGTTACTATATATCTAGCTACTGTTCTGTCTGTCTCTATATATCTAGCTACTGTTCTGTCTGTCTCTATATATCTAGCTACTGTTCTGTCTGTCTATATATCTAGCTACTCTTCTGTCTGTCTCTATATCTAGGTACTGTTCTGTCTGTCTCTATATATCTAGCTACTGTTCTGTCTGTCTCTATATATCTAGCTACTGTTCTGTCTGTCTCTATATATCTAGCTACTGTTCTGTCTGTCTATATATATCCAGCTACTGTTCTGTCTGTCTCTATATATCTAGCTACTGTTCTGTCTGTCTATATATATCTAGCTATTGTTCTGTCTGTCTCTATATCTAGCTACTGTTCTGTCTGTTTCTATATATCTAGCTACTGTTCTGTCTTTCTCTATATATCCAGCTACTGTTCTGTCTGTCTCTATGTATCTAGCTACTATTCTGTCTGTCTCTATATCTAGCTACTGTTCTGTCTGTCTCTATATCTAGCTACTGTTCTGTCTGTCTCTATATATCCAGCTACTGTTCTGTCTGTCTCTATATATCTAGCTACTGTTCTGTCTGTCTCTATATATCCAGCTACTGTTCTGTCTGTCTATATATATATCTAGCTACTGTTCTGTCTTTCTCTATATCAAGCTACTGTTCTGTCTGTCTCTATATATCTAGCTACTATTCTGTCTGTCTCTATATCTAGCTACTGTTCTGTCTGTCTCTATATCTAGCTACTGTTCTGTCTGTCTCTATATATCCAGCTACTGTTCTGTCTGTCTCTATATATCTAGCTACTGTTCTGTCTGTCTCTATATATCTAGCTACTGTTATGTCTGTCTATATATATCTAGCTACTGTTCTGTCTGTCTATATATATCTAGCTACTGTTCTGTCTGTCTATATATATCTAGCTACTGTTCTGTCTGTCTCTATATATCTAGCTACTGTTCTGTCTGTCTCTTTATCCAGCTACTGTTCTGTCTGTTTCTATATCTAGCTACTGTTCTGTCTGTCTCTATATATCTAGCTACTGTTCTGTCTGTCTCTATATCTAGCTACTGTTCTGTCTGTCTCTATATCTAGATACTGTTCTGTCTGTCTCTATATATCTAGCTACTGTTATTTTCTGTCTATATATATCTAGCTACTGTTCTGTCTGTCTCTATATATCTAGCTACTGTTCTGTCTGTCTCTATATATCTAGCTACTGTTCTGTCTGTCTATATTTATCTAGCTACTGTTCTGTCTGTTACTATATATCTAGCTACTGTTCTGTCTGTCTCTATATATCTGGCTACTGTTCTGTCTGTCTATATATATCTAGCTACTGTTCTGTCTGTCTCTATATATCTAGCTACTGTTCTGTCTGTCTCTATATATCTAGCTACTGTTCTGTCTGTCTCTATGTATCTAGCTACTGTTCTGTCTGTCTCTATATATCTAGCTACTGTTCTGTCTGTTTCTATATCTAGCTACTGTTCTGTCTGTCTCTATATATCTAGCTACTGTTCTGTCTGTCTCTATATCTAGCTACTGTTCTGTCTGTCTCTATATCTAGATACTGTTCTGTCTGTCTCTATATATCTAGCTACTGTTTTTTTCTGTCTATATATATCTAGCTACTGTTCTGTCTGTCTCTATATATCTAGCTACTGTTCTGTCTGTCTCTATATCTAGCTACTGTTCTGTCTATCTCTATATATCTAGCTACTGTTCTGTCTGTCTATATATATCTAGCTACTGTTCTGTCTGTCTATATATATCTAGCTACTGTTCTGTCTGTCTATATATATATCTAGCTACTGTTCTGTCTGTCTCTATATCTAGCTACTGTTCTGTCTGTCTCTATATATCTAGCTACTGTTCTGTGTGTTTCTATATCTAGCTACTGTTCTGTCTGTCTCTATATCTAGCTACTGTTCTGTCTGTCTCTATATATCTAGCTACTGTTCTGTCTGTCTATATTTATCTAGCTACTGTTCTGTCTGTTACTATATATCTAGCTACTGTTCTGTCTGTCTCTATATATCTGGCTACTGTTCTGTCTGTCTATATATATCTAGCTACTGTTCTGTCTGTCTCTATATATCTAGCTACTGTTCTGTCTGTCTCTATATATCTAGCTACTGTTCTGTCTGTCTCTATATATCTAGCTACTGTTCTGTCTGTCTCTATATATCTAGCTACTGTTCTGTCTGTTTCTATATCTAGCTACTGTTCTGTCTGTCTCTTTATCTAGCTACTGTTCTGTCTGTCTCTATATCTAGATACTGTTCTGTCTGTCTCTATATATCTAGCTACTGTTTTTTTCTGTCTATATATATCTAGCTACTGTTCTGTCTGTCTCTATATATCTAGCTACTGTTCTGTCTGTCTCTATATCTAGCTACTGTTCTGTCTGTCTCTATATATCTAGCTACTGTTCTGTCTGTCTATATATATCTAGCTACTGTTCTGTCTGTCTATATATATCTAGCTACTGTTCTGTCTGTCTATATATATCTAGCTACTGTTCTGTCTGTCTATATATATCTAGCTACTGTTCTGTCTGTCTCTATATCTAGCTACTGTTCTGTCTGTCTCTATATATCTAGCTACTGTTCTGTCTGTTTCTATATCTAGCTACTGTTCTGTCTGTCTCTATATCTAGCTACTGTTCTGTCTGTCTCTATATATCTAGCTACTGTTCTGTCTGTCTCTATATATCTAGCTACTGTTCTGTCTGTCTCTATATATCTAGCTACTGTTCTGTCTGTCTCTATATCTAGCTACTGTTCTGTCTGTCTCTATATATCTAGCTACTGTTCTGTCTGTTTCTATATCTAGCTACTGTTCTGTCTGTCTATATATGTCTAGCTACTGTTCTGTCTGTTTCTATATATCTAGCTATTGTTCTGTCTGTCTCTATATCTAGCTACTGTTCTGTCTGTCTCTATATATCTAGCTACTGTTCTGTCTGTCTCTATATATCTAGCTACTGTTCTGTCTGTCTATATATGTCTAGCTACTGTTTTGTCTGTTTCTATATATCTAGCTACTGTTCTGTCTGTCTCTATATCTAGCTACTGTTCTGTCTGTCTCTATATATCTAGCTACTGTTCTGTCTGTCTATATATGTCTAGCTACTGTTCTGTCTGTTTCTATATATCTAGCTACTGTTCTGTCTGTCTCTATATATCTAGCTACTGTTCTGTCTGTCTCTATATATCTAGCTACTGTTCTGTCTGTCTCTATATATCTAGCTACTGTTCTGTCTGTTTCTATATATCTAGCTACTGTTCTGTCTGTCTCTATATCTAGCTACTGTTCTGTCTGTCTCTATATATCTAGCTACTCTTCTGTCTGTCTATATATGTCTAGCTACTGTTCTGT
Organism: Coregonus lavaretus; assembly: GCF_964263955.1. Classification (NCBI taxonomy): domain Eukaryota; kingdom Metazoa; phylum Chordata; class Actinopteri; order Salmoniformes; family Salmonidae; genus Coregonus; species Coregonus lavaretus. The sequence continues at coordinate 319,144 of NW_028162988.1, read as the reverse complement.
ATGTTTCTATATATCTAGCTACTGTTCTGTCTGTCTCTATATCTAGCTACTGTTCTGTCTGTCTCTATATCTAGCTACTGTTCTGTCTGTCTCTATATATCTAGCTACTGTTCTGTCTGTCTATATATATCTAGCTACTGTTCTGTCTGTCTCTATATATCTAGCTACTGTTCTGTCTGTCTATATATCTAGCTACTGTTCTGTCTGTCTATATATATCTAGCTACTGTTCTGTCTGTCTCTATATATCTAGCTACTGTTCTGTCTGTCTCTATATATCTAGCTACTGTTCTGTCTGTTTCTATATCTAGCTACTGTTCTGTCTGTCTCTATATCTAGCTACTGTTCTGTCTGTCTCTATATATCTAGCTACTGTTCTGTCTGTCTCTATATATCTAGCTACTGTTCTGTCTGTCTCTATATATCTAGCTACTGTTCTGTCTGTCTCTATATCTAGCTACTGTTCTGTCTGTCTCTATATATCTAGCTACTGTTCTGTCTGTCTTCTATATCTAGCTACTGTTCTGTCTGTCTATATATGTCTAGCTACTGTTCTGTCTGTTTCTATATATCTAGCTACTGTTCTGTCTGTCTCTATATCTAGCTACTGTTCTGTCTGTCTCTATATATCTAGCTACTGTTCTGTCTGTCTCTATATATCTAGCTACTGTTCTGTCTGTCTATATATGTCTAGCTACTGTTTTGTCTGTTTCTATATATCTAGCTACTGTTCTGTCTGTCTCTATATCTAGCTACTGTTCTGTCTGTCTCTATATATCTAGCTACTGTTCTGTCTGTCTATATATGTCTAGCTACTGTTCTGTCTGTTTCTATATATCTAGCTACTGTTCTGTCTGTCTCTATATATCTAGCTACTGTTCTGTCTGTCTCTATATATCTAGCTACTGTTCTGTCTGTCTCTATATATCTAGCTACTGTTCTGTCTGTTTCTATATATCTAGCTACTGTTCTGTCTGTCTCTATATCTAGCTACTGTTCTGTCTGTCTCTATATATCTAGCTACTCTTCTGTCTGTCTATATATGTCTAGCTACTGTTCTGTATGTTCTATATATCTAGCTACTGTTCTGTCTGTCTCTATATCTAGCTACTGTTCTGTCTGTCTATATATCTAGCTACTGTTCTGTCTGTCTCTATATATCTAGCTACTGTTCTGTCTGTCTCTATATATCTAGCTACTGTTCTGTCTGTCTCTATATCTAGCTACTGTTCTGTCTGTCTCTATATATCTAGCTACTGTTCTGTCTATCTCTATGTATCCAGCTACTGTTCTGTCTGTCTCTATATATCTAGCTACTGTTATGTCTGTCTCTATATATCTAGCTACTGTTCTGTCTGTCTCTATATATCTAGCTACTGTTCTGTCTGTCTCTATATATCTAGCTACTGTTCTGTCTGTCTCTATATCTAGCTACTGTTCTGTCTGTCTCTATATCTAGCTACTGTTCTGTCTGTCTATATATCTAGCTACTGTTCTGTCTGTCTCTATATGTCTAGCTACTGTTCTGTCTGTCTATATATATCCAGCTACTGTTCTGTCTGTCTCTATATATCTAGCTACTGTTCTGTCTGTCTCTATATCTAGCTACTGTTCTGTCTGTCTCTATATATCTAGCTACTGTTCTGTCTGTCTCTATATATCTAGCTACTGTTCTGTCTGTCTCTATATATCTAGCTACTGTTCTGTCTGTCTATATATATCTAGCTACTGTTCTGTCTGTCTCTATATATCTAGCTACTGTTCTGTCTGTCTATATATATCCAGCTACTGTTCTGTCTGTCTCTATATATCTAGCTACTGTTCTGTCTGTCTATATATCTAGCTACTCTTCTGTCTGTTCTGTCTGTCTCTATATATCTAGCTACTGTTCTGTCTGTCTATATATGTCTAGCTAATGTTCTGTCTGTTTCTATATATCTAGCTACTGTTCTGTCTGTCTCTATATATCTAGCTACTGTTCTGTCTGTCTCTATATATCTAGCTACTCTTCTGTCTGTCTATATATGTCTAGCTACTGTTCTGTATGTTTCTATATATCTAGCTACTGTTCTGTCTGTCTCTATATCTAGCTACTCTTCTGTCTGTCTCTATATATCTAGCTACTCTTCTGTCTGTCTATATATGTCTAGCTACTGTTCTGTATGTTTCTATATATCTAGCTACTGTTCTGTCTGTCTCTATATCTAGCTACTGTTCTGTCTGTCTCTATATCTAGCTACTGTTCTGTCTGTCTCTATATATCTAGCTACTGTTCTGTCTGTCTATATATATCTAGCTACTGTTCTGTCTGTCTATATATATCTAGCTACTGTTCTGTCTGTCTATATATATCTAGCTACTGTTCTGTCTGTCTATATATATCTAGCTACTGTTCTGTCTGTCTCTATATCTAGCTACTGTTCTGTCTGTCTCTATATATCTAGCTACTGTTCTGTCTGTTTCTATATCTAGCTACTGTTCTGTCTGTCTCTATATCTAGCTACTGTTCTGTCTGTCTCTATATATCTAGCTACTGTTCTGTCTGTCTCTATATATCTAGCTACTGTTCTGTCTGTCTCTATATATCTAGCTACTGTTCTGTCTGTCTCTATATCTAGCTACTGTTCTGTCTGTCTCTATATATCTAGCTACTGTTCTGTCTGTTTCTATATCTAGCTACTGTTCTGTCTGTCTATATATGTCTAGCTACTGTTCTGTCTGTTTCTATATATCTAGCTACTGTTCTGTCTGTCTCTATATCTAGCTACTGTTCTGTCTGTCTATATATCTAGCTACTGTTCTGTCTGTCTCTATATATCTAGCTACTGTTCTGTCTGTCTATATATGTCTAGCTACTGTTTTGTCTGTTTCTATATATCTAGCTACTGTTCTGTCTGTCTCTATATCTAGCTACTGTTCTGTCTGTCTCTATATATCTAGCTACTGTTCTGTCTGTCTATATATGTCTAGCTACTGTTCTGTCTGTTTCTATATATCTAGCTACTGTTCTGTCTGTCTCTATATATCTAGCTACTGTTCTGTCTGTCTCTATATATCTAGCTACTGTTCTGTCTGTCTCTATATATCTAGCTACTGTTCTGTCTGTTTCTATATATCTAGCTACTGTTCTGTCTGTCTCTATATCTAGCTACTGTTCTGTCTGTCTCTATATATCTAGCTACTCTTCTGTCTGTCTATATATGTCTAGCTACTGTTCTGTATGTTTCTATATATCTAGCTACTGTTCTGTCTGTCTCTATATCTAGCTACTGTTCTGTCTGTCTATATATCTAGCTACTGTTCTGTCTGTCTCTATATATCTAGCTACTGTTCTGACTGTCTCTATATATCTAGCTACTGTTCTGTCTGTCTCTATATCTAGCTACTGTTCTGTCTGTCTCTATATATCTAGCTACTGTTCTGTCTATCTCTATGTATCCAGCTACTGTTCTGTCTGTCTCTATATATCTAGCTACTGTTATGTCTGTCTCTATATATCTAGCTACTGTTCTGTCTGTCTCTATATATCTAGCTACTGTTCTGTCTGTCTCTATATATCTAGCTACTGTTCTGTCTGTCTCTATATATCTAGCTACTGTTCTGTCTGTCTCTATATCTAGCTACTGTTCTGTCTGTCTATATATCTAGCTACTGTTCTGTCTGTCTCTATATGTCTAGCTACTGTTCTGTCTGTCTATATATATCCAGCTACTGTTCTGTCTGTCTCTATATATCTAGCTACTGTTCTGTCTGTCTCTATATCTAGCTACTGTTCTGTCTGTCTCTATATATCTAGCTACTGTTCTGTCTGTCTCTATATATCTAGCTACTGTTCTGTCTGTCTCTATATATCTAGCTACTGTTCTGTCTGTCTATATATATATCTAGCTACTGTTCTGTCTGTCTCTATATATCTAGCTACTGTTCTGTCTGTCTATATATATCCAGCTACTGTTCTGTCTGTCTCTATATATCTAGCTACTGTTCTGTCTGTCTATATATCTAGCTACTCTTCTGTCTGTTCTGTCTGTCTCTATATATCTAGCTACTGTTCTGTCTGTCTATATATGTCTAGCTACTGTTCTGTCTGTTTTTATATCTAGCTACTGTTCTGTCTGTCTCTATATATCTAGCTACTGTTCTGTCTGTCTCTATATATCTAGCTACTGTTTTGTCTGTCTCTATATCTAGCTACTGTTCTGTCTGTCTCTATATATCTAGCTACTGTTCTGTCTATCTCTATATATCCAGCTACTGTTCTGTCTGTCTCTATATCTAGCTACTTTTCTGTCTGTCTCTATATATCTAGCTACTGTTCTGTCTGTCTCTATATATCTAGCTACTGTTCTGTCTGTCTCTATATCTAGCTACTGTTCTGTCTGTCTCTATATATCTAGCTACTGTTCTGTCTGTCTCTATATATCTAGCTATTGTTCTGTCTGTCTCTATATCTAGCTACTGTTCTGTCTGTCTCTATATATCTAGCTACTGTTCTGTCTGTCTCTATATATCCAGCTACTGTTCTGTCTGTCTCTATATATCTAGCGACTATTCTGTCTGTCTCTATATCCAGCTACTGTTCTGTCTGTCTCTATATCTAGCTACTGTTCTGTCTGTCTCTATATCTAGCTACTGTTCTGTCTGTCTCTATATCTAGCTATTGTTCTGTCTGTCTCTATATATCTAGCTACTGTTCTGTCTGTCTCTATATATCTAGCTACTGTTCTGTCTGTCTCTATATATCCAGCTACTGTTCTGTCTGTCTATATATATATATAGCTACTGTTCTGTCTGTCTCTATATCTAGCTACTGTTCTGTCTGTCTCTATATATCTAGCTACTGTTCTGTCTGTCTCTATATATCTAGCTACTGTTCTGTCTGTCTCTATATATCTAGCTACTGTTCTGTCTGTCTCTATATCCAGCTACTGTTCTGTCTGTCTCTATATAGCTAGCTACTGTTCTGTCTGTCTCTATATCTAGCTACTGTTTTTTTCTGTCTATATATATCTAGCTACTGTTCTGTCTGTCTCTATATATCTAGCTACTGTTCTGTCTGTCTCTATATATCTAGCTTCTGTTCTGTCTGTCTATATTTATCTAGCTACTGTTCTGTCTGTTACTATATATCTAGCTAATGTTCTGTCTTTCTCTATATATCTAGCTACTGTTCTGTCTGTCTCTATATATCTAGCTACTGTTCTGTCTTCTCTATATATCTAGCTACTGTTCTGTCTGTCTCTATATATCTAGCTACTCTTCTGTCTGTCTATATATCTAGCTACTGTTCTGTCTGTCTCTATATCTAGCTATTGTTCTGTCTGTCTCTATATATCTAGCTACTGTTCTGTCTGTCTCTATATATCTAGCTACTGTTCTGTCTGTCTCTATATATCTAGCTACTGTTCTGTCTGTCTATATATATCCAGCTACTGTTCTGTCTGTCTCTATATATCTAGCTACTGTTCTGTCTGTCTCTATATCTAGCTACTGTTCTGTCTGTCTATATATATCCAGCTACTGTTCTGTCTGTTTCTATATATCTAGCTACTGTTCTGTCTGTCTATATATATCTAGCTACTGTTCTGTCTGTTTCTATATATCTAGCTACTGTTCTGTCTGTCTCTATATCTAGCTACTGTTCTGTTTGTTTCTATATCTAGCTACTGTTCTGTCTGTCTCTATATCTAGCTACTGTTCTGTCTGTTTCTATATATCTAGCTACTGTTCTGTCTGTCTCTATATCTAGCTACTGGTCTGTCTGTCTCTATATCTAGCTACTGTTCTGTCTGTCTCTATATATCTAGCTACTGTTCTGTCTGTCTCTATATATCTAGCTACTGTTCTGTCTGTCTCTATATCTAGCTACTGTTCTGTCTGTCTATATATATCTAGCTACTGTTCTGTCTGTCTCTATATATCCAGCTACTGTTCTGTCTGTCTCTATATATCTAGCTACTGTTCTGTCTGTCTATATATATCCAGCTACTGTTCTGTCTGTCTCTATATATCTAGCTACTGTTCTGTCTGTCTCTATATATCTAGCTACTGTTCTGTCTGTCTATATATATCCAGCTACTGTTCTGTCTGTCTCTATATATCTAGCTACTGTTCTGTCTGTCTCTATATCTAGCTACTGTTCTGTCTGTCTATATATATCCAGCTACTGTTCTGTCTGTTTCTATATATCTAGCTACTGTTCTGTCTGTCTATATATATATCTAGCTACTGTTCTGTCTGTTTCTATATATCTAGCTACTGTTCTGTCTGTCTCTATATCTAGCTACTGTTCTGTTTGTTTCTATATCTAGCTACTGTTCTGTCTGTCTCTATATCTAGCTACTGTTCTGTCTGTTTCTATATATCTAGCTACTGTTCTGTCTGTCTCTATATCTAGCTACTGGTCTGTCTGTCTCTATATCTAGCTACTGTTCTGTCTCTCTCTATATATCTAGCTACTGTTCTGTCTGTCTCTATATATCTAGCTACTGTTCTGTCTGTCTCTATATCTAGCTACTGTTCTGTCTGTCTCTATATATCTAGCTACTGTTCTGTCTGTCTCTATATATCCAGCTACTGTTCTGTCTGTTTCTATATCTAGCTACTGTTCTGTCTGTCTCTATATATCTAGCTACTGTTCTGTATGTCTCTATATGTAGTTATACCTCTGCCTGTCTCTCTATATCTAGTTATATCTCTGTCTTTCTCTATATAAACGCAACATGTACAGTTCATATAAGGAAATCAGTCAATTGAAATAAATAAATTAGGCCTTAATCTATGGATTTCACATGACTGGGAATACAGATATGCATCTGTTGGTCACAGATACCTATTTTATTTTAAGGTAGGGGTGTGGATCAGAAAACTAGTCAGTGTCTGGTGTGACCACCATTTGCCTCATGCAGCGCGACATATCTCCTTCACATAGAGTTGATCAGGATGTTGATTGTGGCCTATGGAATGTTGTCCCACTCTTCTTCAATGGCTGTGTCAAGTTGCTGGATATTGGCGGGAACTGGAACACGCTGTCGTACACGTCGATCCAGAGCATCCCAAACATGCTCAATGGGTGACATGTCTGATGAGTATGCATGCCATGGAAGAAATGGGACATTTCCAGCTTCCAGGAATTGTGGACAGATCCTTGCGACATGGGGCCGTGCATTATCATGCTGAAACATGAGGTGGTGGCGGCGGATGAATGGCACGACAATGGACCTCAGGATTTCGTCACGGTATCTCTGTGCATTCAAATTGCCATCGATAAAAAGCAATTGTGTTCGTTGTCCATAGATTATTCCTGCCCATACCATAACCCCACCTCCACCGTGGGGTACTCTGTTCACAACGTTGACAACAGCAAACCACTCGCCCACACGACATCATACACGTGGTCCGCGGTTGTGAGGCCGGTTGGACGTACTGCCAAATTCTCTAAAACGACGTTGGAAGTGGCTTATGGTAGAGAAATTAACATTAAATTATCTGGCAACAGCTCTGGTGGGGTGGACATTCCTGCAGTCAGCGTGCCAATTCCACGCTCCCTCAAAATGTGAGACATCTGTGGCATTGTGTTGTGTGACAAAACTGCACATTTTAGAGTGGCCTTTTATTGTCCCCAGCAGAAGGTGCACCTGTGTAATGATCATGCTGTTTAATCAGCTTCTTGAATATGCCACACCTGTCAGGTGGATGGATTATCTGGGCAAAATAGAAATGCTCACTAACAGGGATGTAAACAGATTTGTGCACAAATCTGTTTTTTTGTTGCATATTAGTGTGTAGCCCAAACTGTTCGGACACTACAGATTATTTAGTGAGAAGAACGATTTTGGGGAAGCGGTGGATTGAGATGCATCCAATGCAACAACAAAAAAATATCAAGTGGAAAAGGCTAGGGGCATTGTATTGGTTAGATGGATTTTATTTTAATTTTTTATTTTTTAGTAATGTACCTCTCTTCTACCACTCTATCTATCTCTATATCTATCTATCTCTCTCTCACACACACACACACATACACACACGCACATGGATCTTTGGAGAAAATAAAATCCTGCACGTTGCACTTCCTTGGATGGTTGACATGGCCTCAACAGGCTTTGCATTTTCTACAGAATTCTACAGTAATGTAGGTACTTTTCATGGTTCAGCAAAGGGAAACACGTTACATTCTCTCCGTAGCTCTCTTCTATCGATCTGTCCTTTACTCCTATTGTATCTCAGCGTTTTATTCCCATTTTATCTGTGGGTTGCTATCATAGTGTACATGCTGCATGCACAGGGAAGTGCCATTGTGAGAGGATGTGAGTGGGAGTGAAGTTGTCATGTGGGAACTTCCTATTTTCTACTGAAGATGCTTTAGTAATGTACATCTCTTCTACCACTCTATCTATCTATCTCTCTCACACACACACACACATACACGCACACACACACACACACGCACACACCTCTCTACCATCCCTACATAGGCAATTTCAACAGCACTCTACACACATTGTGGGTGGAGCCGCAGATCCAACTGAAATGGAGAGTGCAGTAGGATCAAGGAACAGGTTGTTTTTATTGATGTGTGTGTGGGGTGTGTGTGTGTGTGTGTGTGTGTGTGTGTGTGTGTGTGCGTGCGTGCTTGCGCACGTGTGCGTGTTTGAGAGAGAGAGAGAGAGAGAGGGAGTAAGTAGTATATATGTAAGAGTCAGGGTGTGCATGATGTCAGGAAGATACGTGTTTGTGTGCGTGCACGTGTTTGAGAGGGAGAGGGAGAGAGAGAGAGAGTGTGGATAGAGGTCCCTCTATATATCTATGTGTGGATAGAGGTCCCTCTATATATCTATGTGTGGATAGAGGTCCCTCTATATATCTATTTTTGGATAGAGGTCCCTCTATATATCTATGTGTGGATAGAGGTCCCTCTATATATCTATGTGTGGATAGAGGTCCCTCTATATATCTATTTGTGGATAGAGGTCCCTCTATATATATATGTGTGGATAGAGGTCCCTCTATATATATATGTGTGGATAGAGGTCCCCCTATATATCTATGTGTGGATAGAGGTCCCTCTATATATCTATGTGTGGATAGAGGTCCCTCTATATATCTATTTGTGGATAGCGGTCCCTCTATATATATATGTGTGGATAGAGGTCCCTCTATATATATATGTGTGGATAGAGGTCCCTCTATATATCTATGTGTGGATAGAGGTCCCTCTATATATCTATGTGTGGATAGAGGTCCCTCTATATATCTATGTGTGGATAGAGATCCCTCTATTTATCTATGTGTGGATAGAGGTCCCTCTATATATCTATGTGTGGATAGAGGTCCCTCTATATATCTATGTGTGGATAGAGGTCCCTCTATATATCTATGTGTGGATAGAGGTCCCTCTATATATCTATGTGTGGATAGAGATCCCTCTATTTATCTATGTGTGGATAGAGGTCCCTCTATATATCTATGTGTGGATAGAGGTCCCTCTATATATCTATGTGTTGATAGAGGTCTCTCTATCTATTTTGTGTGTTTGTGCGTGTATGTGTGTGTGTGTGTATGTGCATGCATGTGTGTGTGTATATGTGTATGTGCATGTGTGTGTGTGCGTGTTTGTGTGTGTGTGTGAGCGAGCCAGCGGAGCGCTCTGTCGAGAGCTCCAGTGTGTCACAATCGCAACGTTTCCCATTAACATGACAAACACACTGTGAGTACGTATGAGTGTGTGTGTATGAGTGTGTGTGTGTGTGTATCCGTCCGTGAGTGTGTGTGTGTGTGTGTGTGTGAGTGTGTGTGTGTGTGTATGAGTGTGTTTGTGTATGAGTGTGTGTGTGTGTGTATATGAGTGTGTGTGTGTGTGTGTGTGTGTGTGTGTGTGTGTGTGTGTGTGTGTGTGTGTGTGTGTGTGTGTGTGTGTGTGTGTGTGTGTGTGTGTGTGTGTGTGTGTGTGTGTGTGTGTGTGTGTGTGTGTGTGTGTGTGTGTGTGTGTGTGTGTGTGTGAGTGAGTGTATGTTTTCACAAGCTCTACTGATGTCAGTAATGTTGGCTCTTTGTTGTGAGGACGGCCACTGTAGCTGTTCATGGTGGTGTGCAGGTGTGGTGGTGGTGTCTCATCAGCATTCAGCTGCTGCCATCTTGTGGTTGATATGGAGAACTGAATATTTCTGCTCTAGATGCTGCCCCTGTGAGTCAGTAACGTTTCAGTCACATCCTGTGACGACCACCTCTAGGGCCCAATACTGATATTTTGCCACTAATTGGTCTTTTGACCATTCAGATCCAACCTTTTGGCCTGCACTGTCTTCTAGTATGGCAGCTTATTGGCACTGGTGAGTAGCCTGTAGTGTCTAGCATTCACCAGTTGGCAAAAGCTGATCCAGTTTACATGTAAGGGAGTGTGGGGTAAGTTGAGCCAAAGGGGTAAATTGAGCCACCCTTGTTTCTAGGAAACCATACACAAAATATTTAGGACGAGGTCATCACTTCATGGAGTCTGTGAAGGAAGAAACCATGTGGACAAAGTGGGAAGCAAGTTTGGTCAAAAAAACTGATTTTCACCAAGTCAAATGAATTAATTTGGTTAGAGGTTTCATGATGCTTGTATAGATAATTTAAAGATTGTTCTATACATCAGTTGGTGTCTCTATAAGCTTCAATAGGAGGTTCTAAAACTAGCATGAAAGTGCATCCTTGTAGCTGTGTGGGTTAATATAGTCAAAATGTTTGCCTTGGGGTAAATTGAGCCAATGGTTGAGCCAATGGCAAGTTTAGCAAATTGAAGTGTTTTCTTCAGAGGTGTAATGCAAGGCAAGGCATTATCGCTGGGATATGAGGTAAAAAGTGTTTTAAATAAGTACTAAGTGATTGTTAGGTGGATGCTACCATTATTATGGATAGTTCTGAATGAATCGGGAATAATGATGAGTGAGAAAGTTACAGACGCACAAATATCATACCTCCAAGACACGCTAACCTCTCACTATTACAATAACAAGGGAGGTTGGGGGGTATGATAATTATGCCTCTGTAACTTTCTCACTCATCATTATTCATGATTCATTCAGGATTATCCTTAATCAAGGTAGCATCCACATTAATGTAGAAGTGTTCAGAAACATATTCTATTCTTATTTACAATAAAAGTGACTCCAAAATGACACAAATACATTATTTACCATTCATTTCTATTGGGCACAAAATAATCTGAAACAAAACCAAAACAAACAGCAAAAGCATCCAACAAATTTGTAGAGTCACAACCTTGATGTAGTCATTGCGTGCTATGAATATGGCACCAAATAGTTAACTTTTGACTACTTTAATACACATATAATTGAATTTGTCCCAATACTTTCGGTCCCCTAAAATGGGGGGACTATGTATAAAAAGTGCTGTAATTTCTAAATGCAAATCATGTAAAAGGCCCTAAAGCCAATCTGCTGAGTGTAAGCCAGTGGAGGCTGCTCCGGGGAGGACGGCTCATAATAATGGCTGGAACGGAGCCAATGGAATGGCATCAAACACATGGAAACCATGATTTATTTGATACCATTCCACTCATACTAGCCGTTCCCACGAGCCCGTCCTCCCCAATTAAGACGCCACCGACCTCCTGTGGTGTAAGCCTATACTGTATGGCTGTGTTTACACAGGCAGCCCAATTCTGATCATTTGCCAATAATTGGCCTTTTGACCAATCAGATCAGAGCTTTTGATAACAGTTGGGCAAAATATCAGAATTGGTCTGCTTGTGTGAATGCAGCCTACACGTAAACAACAGCGCTCAACACACTAATACAATCAGATCATGAAGCCTGCCTAACGAGCAGGGACTGTGTATAGTACAGTACGTAGACTGGCTGGTCCAAATGGCTGCTGTGGGATACGTCAGTTCCTGGTTGTTTCCCCCCTTTAAAACACCACATTCATTAATTCAGCATAGATTCCTGCTTTCCTGCTCAGTCTCATTCATAAAGACAGCATAGTTTCATGCTTTCCTGCTCAGTCTCATTCATTAATACAGCAGAGTTTCCTGCTTTCCTGCTCAGTCTCTTTCCTTTTGTCTTCATTGATAGAACTATGTGTGGTTACTTACTGCTTCAAACAACACCTTGTCGCTTATCTTGCTCCTCACAACGTGGATTGGACCCCCTCTCTTGTAGGATATGCTTGGAATCAAAAAGGCAAATTAAACGTCCTAATTGGTTTCCGTGGGACGGATAAAACAGATTTTAATTGATTGCCAGTAATTGTCTTTTGTGAGACCACATCATCTTCTACCATTCAAGGAGGATTTAACCAAACCAATTAATTTGCTCCCCTCCTTTCCTTCCTTCCCTCTCTTTCTACTCTTGTATTTCTCTCTCCTATCTTTCTGTCATACCACTGTTTCTCAGGCCAAATGTATATTCCTATCTTTCTGTCATACCACTGTTTCTCAGGCCAGATGTATATACCTCTCTTTCTGTCATACCACTGTTTCTCAGGCCAGATGTATATACCTCTCTTTCTGTCATACCACTGTTTCTCAGGCCAAATGTATATTCCTATCTTTCTGTCATACCACTGTTTCTCAGGCCAGATGTATATACCTCTCTTTCTGTCATACCACTGTTTCTCAGGCCAGATGTATATACCTCTCTTTCTGTCTTACCACTGTTTCTCAGGCCAGATGTATATACCTCTCTTTCTGTCATACCACTGTTTCTCAGGCCAGATGTATATACCTCTCTTTCTGTCATACCACTGTTTCTCAGGCCAGATTATATACCTCTCTTTCTGTCATACCACTGTTTCTCAGGCCAGATGTACATACCTCTCTTTCTGTCATACCACTGTTTCTCAGGCCAGATGTACATACCTCTCTTTCTGTCATACAACTGTTTCTCAGGCCAGATGTATATACCTCTCTTTCTGTCATACCACTGTTTCTCAGGCCAGATGTATATACCTCTCTTTCTGTCATACCACTGTTTCTCAGGCCAGATGTACTTACCCCTCTCTCTGTCATACCACTGTTTCTCAGGCCAGATGTATCTCCTTCTCTTTCTGTCATACCACTGTTTCTCAGGCCAGATGTATATACCTCTCTTTCTGTCATACCACTGTTTCTCAGGCCAGATGTATATACCTCTCTTTCTGTCATACCACTGTTTCTCAGGCCAGATGTATATACCTCTCTTTCTGTCTTACCACTGTTTCTCAGGCCAGATGTATATACCTCTCTTTCTGTCATACCACTGTTTCTCAGGCCAGATGTATATACCTCTCTTTCTGTCATACCACTGTTTCTCAGGCCAGATTATATACCTCTCTTTCTGTCATACCACTGTTTCTCAGGCCAGATGTATATACCTCTCTTTCTGTCATACCACTGTTTCTCAGGCCAGATGTATATACCTCTCTTTCTGTCTTACCACTGTTTCTCAGGCCAGATGTATATACCTCTCTTTCTGTCATACCACTGTTTCTCAGGCCAGATGTATATACCTCTCTTTCTGTCATACCACTGTTTCTCAGGCCAGATTATATACCTCTCTTTCTGTCATACCACTGTTTCTCAGGCCAGATGTACATACCTCTCTTTCTGTCATACCACTGTTTCTCAGGCCAGATGTACATACCTCTCTTTCTGTCATACAACTGTTTCTCAGGCCAGATGTATATACCTCTCTTTCTGTCATACCACTGTTTCTCAGGCCAGATGTATATACCTCTCTTTCTGTCATACCACTGTTTCTCAGGCCAGATGTACTTACCCCTCTCTCTGTCATACCACTGTTTCTCAGGCCAGATTATATACCTCTCTTTCTGTCATACCACTGTTTCTCAGGCCAGATGTATCTCCTTCTCTTTCTGTCATACCACTGTTTCTCAGGCCAGATGTATATACCTCTCTTTCTGTCATACCACTGTTTCTCAGGCCAGATGTATATACCTCTCTTTCTGTCATACCACTGTTTCTCAGGCCAGATGTATATACCTCTCTTTCTGTCTTACCACTGTTTCTCAGGCCAGATGTATATACCTCTCTTTCTGTCATACCACTGTTTCTCAGGCCAGATGTATATACCTCTCTTTCTGTCATACCACTGTTTCTCAGGCCAGATTATATACCTCTCTTTCTGTCATACCACTGTTTCTCAGGCCAGATGTATATACCTCTCTTTCTGTCATACCACTGTTTCTCAGGCCAGATGTACATACCTCTCTTCTCTTTCTATTTTTTATCTCTTGTTCTCTCGCTCTCCGTCACACTGATTCTCTGTATGTGTTGTTGCGTTAATTGCTCCCCTGCTCAACACTCACTGTCATCCGTTAGCCTGTCTGGGTTAGCCTCCTTGGGTTAGCCTCCTTGGGTTAGCCTGTCTGGGTTAGGCTCCCTGGGTTAGCCTCCTTGGGTTAGCATACCTGGGTTAGCATACCTGGGTTAGCCTCCTTGGGTTAGCCTCCTTGGGTTAGCATACCTGGGTTAGCCTGTCTGGGTTAGCCTCCCTGGGTTAGCCTCTTAGTTATTTCTCTACCACAGTGATTGTAGTTGTCACTATGACATCTAGGTGACAGGATAAATACTGTCTGGATATTGACTCTCAAATATCATGCTTTTCTATTGACGACTTGTACTCAACAATACGTTTAAGGGCTAGATTCTATCAGATCCGCACTAGGCTTGTCCAGAATCTATCCGGGTCTCAGTGTTACAGTACTGGTATACTTATAGCAATTATATATCTACCCAGATATCACTTAGCTGGTTGCTACGTTTTTTATATATTGCTTTAGACTGATGGAACCTCATCCATATCTTAGTTGATATAATTGATAGTGTCTGTTACAATGGATCTTGGTGTGGTTTTGTGCCTGCTACTTTAAATGGGAAAAAATTAAGAGTGAAGTGTTTGGGTTAAAGGTCACACTCTCGCTAGCTCTCGATCTGATTACATTTCTTAATACGTTTTCCCTCTCTATCTCCGCCCAAATATGATCAGAACCAGCAGTAATGTGACGTTTAATAAGAAGGGCAAATTAAAACCGCTTAATGCAATTCCGTTGATTATATTGCGGCTTTGTGTGATTAAAACAGAGGTCATCCACTTGGGCAAGAAAGGGAAAGTAAAGTAATCATTTTTGTGATGGCTCTTTTCTCCGGGAAAATAATCATATAATTTGAAATCAGGATAGAGAAATGTCATTAGATCAATCCCACCATGTTATCATGTTAAAAGGAGGACAATGTGAGGAGTGTGTATGATATATCTGTATTTACAGTCACCTGATATTAGTCTTTAGATGAAGTACCAGACAAGACGTGACTCAGACCCATCCTATTTACACACACACATACACAGTAAATGTTTGAGGAACTCTAAAGTGTGTAAATAGGTATAATATAACCTCTTGACTTATTCCACATTTTTCTGTGTCATAGCAGGCAGCGGTGGAAAAAGTACCCAATTGTCATACTTGGGTAAAAGTATCAGATACCTTAATAGAAAGTTACTCAAGTAAAAGTGTTCTAAATATATCAGTTCTAAATATATCAGTATCAAAAGTAAATGTAATTGCTAAAATATACTTAAGTATCAAAAGGTACTGTAAATGTATGAGTAATTTCAAATTCCTTATATTAAGCAAAGAAGACGGCACCATTTTTTTGTTTTTAAAATGTATAGATAGCCAGGGGCACACTCCAACACTCAGACATAATTTACAAAAGATGCATTTGTGTTTAGTGAGTCTGCCAGATCAGAGGCAGTAGGGATGACCACGTGTTCTCTTGATAAGTCCACGAATTGGACCATTTTCTAAAACCCTGTTTTTGCTTTGTCATTATGGGGTATTGTGTGTAGATTGATGAGGAAAAACATTAATTTAATCAATTTTAGAATAAGGCTGTAACGTAACAAAATGTGGGAAAAGGGAAGGGGTCTGAATACTTTCCGAATGCACTGCATATTCCGGACTCATGCTTGTTCTGATATTTCATAATTTAAATGTTATGGATTTGTGGTTGTTGTGTATTGTTAGGTATTACTGCATTGTTGGAGCTACATTCACAAGCATTTCGCTGCACCTGCAATAACATCTGTAAATATGTACAGTACCAGTCAAAAGTTTGGACACACCTACTCATTCCAGGGTTTTTCTTTATGTTTACTATTTTCTACATTGTAAAATAATAGTGAAGACATCAAAACTATGAAATAACACATATGGAATCATGTAGTAACCAAAAAAGTGTTAAACAAATCCAAATATATTTTATATTTGAGATTCTTCCAATAGCCACCCTTTGCCTTGATGACAGCTTTGCACAATCTTGGCATTCTCTCAAATAGTTTCACATAGAATGCTTTTCCAACAGTCTTGAAGGAGTTCCCACATATGCTGAGCACTTGTTGGCTGCTTTTCCTTCACTCTACGATCCAACTCATCCCAAACTATCTCAATTGGGTTGAGGTCGGGGGATTGTGGAGGCCAGGTCATCTGATGCAGCCTGGAGGTGTGTTGGGTCATTGTCCTGTTGAAAAACAAATTATAGTCCCACTAAGCCCAAACCAGATGGGATGGCGTATCGCTGCAGAATGCTGTGGTAGCCATGTTGGTGAAGTGTGCCTTGAATTCTAAATAAATCACAGACAGTGTCACCAGCAAAGCACCCCCACAATAACACCTCCTCCTCCATGCTTTACGGTGGAAATACACATGCGGAGATCATCCGTTCACCCACACCGCGTCTCACAAAGACATGGCGGTTGGAACCAAAAATCTCCAATTTGGACTCCAGACCCAAGGACACATTTCCACCGGTCTAATGTCCATTGCTCGTGTTTCTTGGCCCAAGCAAGTCTCTACTTCTTATTGGTGTCCTCTACTAGTGGTTTCTTTGCAGCAATTCGACCATGAAGGCCTGATTCACACAGTCTCCTCTGAACAGTTGATGTTGAGATGTGTCTGTGACTTGAACTCTGTGAAGCATTTATTTGGGCTGGTAACTCTAATGAACTTATCCTCTGCAGCAGAGGTAACTCTGGGTCTTCCATTCCTGTGGCGGTCCTCATGACAGCCAGTTTCATCATAGCGCTTGATGGTTTTTGCGACTGCACTTGAAGAAACTTTAAAAGTTCTTGAAATGTTCCGTATTGACTGACCTTCATGTCTTAAAGTAATGATGGCTGTCGTTTCTCTTTGCTTATTTGAGCTATTCTTGCCATAATATGGACTTGGTCTTTTACCAAATAGGGCTATCTTCTGTATACCACCCCTACCTTGTCACAACACAACTGATTGGCTCGAACGCATTAAGAAGGAAAAAAGATCCACAAATTAACTTTTAACAAGGCACACCTGTTCATTAAATGCATTCCAGGTGACTACCTCATGAAGCTGGTTGAGAGAATGCCAAGAGTGTGCAAAGCTGTCATCAAGGCAAAGGGTGGCTATTTGAAGAATCTCAAATATACAGTGAGCTCCATAAATCATTGGACAGTGACCATTGTTTTGTTATTTTGGTTCTGTACTCTAGCACTTTGAGTTTGAAAGGATACAATGACAATGAGGGTGAAGTGCAGACTGTCAGCTTTAATTTGAGGGTATTTTCATACATATCGGATGAACCGTTTAGAAATGACAGCACCTTTTGTACATGGTCCCCCCATTTTAAGGTACTACAAGTATTTGTTAAATTGGCTTCACAGATGTGTGTCGTTAGGCAGGTGTATTCATTTGTGTCGTTAGTGAATGCAGGAGAGCTGTTGATGAATAGTAATGATTCTAGACGTTGCTATTGCCTTTGGAGGTTGTTATTGGGGTGTGACAACATGAGGAAGACAGCAGTGTCGATGCAAATTAAGTTGGCCGTCATAAGGCTCAGAAATGAAAATCAATCATTCAGGAACATTGCAAAAACCCTGGCCATGCCCAAGTCAACAGTTTTGTTCATCATTAACAAGAAAAAAACAACCGGTGAACTCAATTATGTCAAAAGACCCGGTAGACAGAGGAAGACCACTGTAGTGGATGACCGGAGAATACTCTCTATGGTGAAGAAAAAACCCCTGATAACAGCCCAACAGATCAAAAACACTCTCCTGGATGCAGGTGTAGATGTGTCAAAGTCTACCATACGCAGAAGACTACACCAGCAGGACTACAGAGGGTACACTACAAGATGCAAACCACTGATAAGCCTGAAGAACAGAAAGGCAAGATTACAGTTTGCTAAAAAGCACCTAAAAGAACCCCAAGAGTTCTGGAAAAAAATATTGTGGACAAATGAGACAAAGATTAACATGTACCAGAGTGATGGAAAGACAAAAGTGTGGAGAAAAAAAAGAAATGCCCATGATCCAAAGCATACCACCTCATCCATGAAACATGGTGGAGGGGGTGTTATGGCTTGGGCCTGTATGGCTGCCAGTGGAACAGGCTCACTTGTCTTCATCGATGATGTGACTGCAGACAGAAGTAGAACAATGAATTCTGAAGTCTACAGAAATATTTTATCTGCTCAGATAAAACCAAATGCCTCCAAACTCATTGGACGGCACTTAATCACGCAACAAGACAATGACCCTAAACATACTGCTAGAGCAACAAAGGGGTTTTTGATGGCCAAAAAGTGGAAAAACCTTGACTGGCCGAGTCAATCATCAGATCTGAATCCAATTGAACATGCATTTTACATGCTGAAGAGGAGACTTAAGGCAATAAGTCCCCGAAACAAGCAGGAACTGAAGATGGCTGCAGTACAGGCCTGGCAGAGCATCACCAGGGAAGATACCCAGCGTCTGGTGATGGCGATGCATCGCAGACTTCAAGCAGTCATTGCATGCAAAGGATATGCGACCAAATATTAACAATGATTACTTTATTCTACATTATGTTAAACTGTCCAATGATTTTTGATGCCCGAAAATGGGGGGGACCATGTACAAAAGCTTCTATAATTCGTAAACGGTTCATCCGATATGTATGAAAATACCCTCAAATTAAAGCTGACAGTCTGCACTTCACCCTCATTGTCATTGTATCCTTTCAAACTCAAAGTGCTAGAGTACAGAACCAAAATAACAAAACAATGGTCACTGTCCAATGAATTATGGAGCTCACTGTATATATTTCATTTTTTTGTAAAAAAAAAAAAAGGTGGGGTTATTACATGATTCCATATGTGTTATTTCATAGTTTTGATGTCTTCACTATTATTCTACAATGTAAAAGGTAGTAAAAATAAAGAAAAACCCTGGAATGAGTAGTGTGTCCAATCTTTTGACAAGTACTGTATATGTGACCAAACCAATTTGATGACTAAGGGTTGAAAGATCCCCTCACTTCTCAGAAAGGGAGTTTTGTAATTGTGGAAGATTTCCCCCAATTCTGCTTCCTGTGTTTACCGTGACTCATCGTGACCAGCACTGCACACACACACACACACACACACACACACACACACACACACACACACACAAAGACACACACAGCAGAAACGCACACACACACACACACACCCTATGCACATTACATTGTGAAAAAGCATTTCTTACCATACAGTAACAACAAAATGCCAACAGTAAAGTTGCCTTACAACTTTATTTACTGTAAATGAAATTCAAAAGTTCAAAGGTTTTGTAAACTATGTATTTATTCTTTGTTGTATATTTCCTTAATATTACAATGTCCTCGTTGTAAAGTATTTGGAGCTAGCCATAGACCTCGTGTTGTTCCTGTGTGAGAAAACAGGAAGACAGAACCTTTGAGACCTAACTATCATTCTTCTCTTCCCGACAGCTCATTATGCCACCACAGCAGACCTCGTGTTGTTCCTGTGAGAAAACAGGAAGACAGAACCTTTGAGACCTAACTATCATTCTTCTCTTCCCGACAGCTCATTATGCCACCACAGCAGACCTCGTGTTGTTCCTATGTGAGAAAACAGGAAGACAGAACCTTTGAGACCTAACTATCATTCTTCTCTTCCCGACAGCTCATTATGCCACCACAGCAGACCTCGTGTTGTTCCTATGTGAGAAAACAGGAAGACAGAACCTTTGAGACCTAACTATCATTCTTCTCTTCCCGACAGCTCATTATGCCACCACAGCAGACCTCGTGTTGTTCCTATGTGAGAAAACAGGAAGACAGAACCTTTGAGACCTAACTATCATTCTTCTCTTCCCGACAGCTCATTATGCCACCACAGCAGACCTCGTGTTGTTCCTATGTGAGAAAACAGGAAGACAGAACCTTTGAGACCTAACTATCATTCTTCTCTTCCCGACAGCTCATTATGCCACCACAGCAGACCTCGTGTTGTTCCTATGTGAGAAAGCAGGAAGACAGAACCTTTGAGACCTAACTATCATTCTTCTCTTCCCGACAGCTCATTATGCCACCACAGCAGACCTCGTGTTGTTCCTATGTGAGAAAACAGGAAGACAGAACCTTTGAGACCTAACTATCATTCTTCTCTTCCCGACAGCTCATTATGCCACCACAGCAGACCTCATGTTGTTCCTGTGTGAGAAAGCAGGAAGACAGAACCTTTGAGACCTAACTATCATTCTTCTCTTCCCGACAGCTCATTATGCCACCACAGCAGACCTCGTGTTGTTCCTATGTGAGAAAGCAGGAAGACAGAACCTTTGAGACCTAACTATCATTCTTCTCTTCCCGACAGCTCATTATGCCACCACAGCAGACCTCATGTTGTTCCTGTGAGAAAATAGAGAGATGCTCATAGACGGCACAAAGCACTTTTTCAGAATACAGCAGCATACTGTATGAAACCCAGGGATGCATTCATGAACACAATGTTTAAACGCGTTAGAAAAATCTTTGGGGTACCAATCAAACAAAAACATTAGTTTGATGAATTCAATCATTAAAACAGCCTGGTACCCAGGCTACTCTAACACATTTTAGTTCTGTCAGTGAGTTATGAAGAAGAAGAAGAAGAAGAAGAAGAAGAAGAAGAAGAAGAAGAAGAAGAAGAAGAAGAAGAAGAAGAAGAAGAAGAAGAAGAAGAAGAAGAAGAAGAAGAAGAAGAACAAGAACAAGAACAAGAACAAGAACAAGAACAAGAACAAGAACAAGAACAAGAACAAGATTATTTGGTATAAATGGTTACATACCAAGTCAGACATGTGGTTCATGCCACATTGGAAGGCTGACTCTCCCCTGTCATATTTCTTGTTGTGTTCTATGACCAAGGTCCTACTCCCTAGCCAGATCTTCTTGCGCTTGGCTTCCTCCTCCTTGGATTTGTACTTCTTCCCTGTAAATACACACACTCTGTAAATGAGAATTAGAACTACTTTGTTAAACTGTGCAGTGTACAAGATTTTCAGTCTCATCACTGTATTCTTCGTGTTGTGTTGAAGTGTTCTGTCTACATGACGAACACAGGCTAGGATTGTTTTTCAGACAGGGTGTATTTTGATAAATTTTTGCCCAATTTATTTTCAAAGCCTGGGGAGAAGGAAAAATGTATTGTCTGTGAGAATTAACCTTATCATGATAATGCGACTGTGTGGTACTAATGCGACAATTATGCATCTACAAAATCAAATTTTGTTTAGAGTTTTGTTGCACAAGCAATTGACTAATAGAGTCTTATAAGCCCATATGGCCTGGGTAACCAAATTGTGTATGCCACTGAAATAAAATACATCAAAAAATGTATTTGACCTATATCATTATTATAGAACGTAATCACGTTCTACCAGGTGCACAGAAAAAGAAAAACTCAATCAAAAGAAAAACTCTATCAAAAGAAAAACTCTATCAAAAGAAAAACTCTATCAAAAGAAAAACTATCAAAATAAAAAATCTATCAAAAGAAAACCTCCTGAGTGGCGCAGTGGTCTAAGGCACTGCATCGCAGTGCTAACTGTGCCACTAGAGATCCTGGTTTGAATCCAGGCTCTGTCGCAGCCGGCCGCGACCGGGAGACTCATGGGCGGCGCACAATTGGCCCAGCGGCGTCCAGGGTAGGGGAGGGAATGGCCGGCAGGGATGTAGCTCAGTTGATAGAGCATGGCGTTTGCAACGCCAGGGTTGTGGGTTCGATTCCCACGGGAGGCCAGTATATAAAAAAAAAAAATTATTCACTAACTGTAAGTCGCTCTGGATAAGAGCGTCTGCTAAATGACGTAAATGTAAATGTATCAAAAGAAAAACTCCAGCACACTGGTAATCTTGATGCTTCCAAAAATTTAATGGATCTTATTTAATCATTATTACCATGTTCTTTTTTCCAATCTTCAAACTCTTTATCCACATCTTGACTTTCACTTGCCATATTCACTCACAGCCACAACCAGGCAGAACAGAAGCTTCAAACTGAAAAACATGACAAGTTATGTCCTATCTGTCTGACAGTAGTTCTAAGTTCATGAGGCATTATACTCTTCATGAATCAATGGGTGCCTTCAGAAAGTACTCACACTCCTCGACTTTTTCTACATTTTGTTGTGTTACAAGGGGGGATTAAAATGGATTTAATTGTCAACGATTTCCACAAAATACTCTGTAATGTCAAAGTGGAAGACAAATTCTAACATTTGTAAAATAAAAATAAATAAAAATAATAATACTAATAATAATATCTTGATTACATAAGTATTCAACCCCCTGAGTCAATTCATGTTAGAATTGTGTCTTTCTGGGTAAGTCTCTAAGAGCTTTGCACACCTGGATTGTACAATATCTACACATTATTCTTTAAAAAATTATTCAAGTTCTGTCAAATTGGTTGTTGATCATTGCTAGACAGCCATTTTCAAGTCTTGCCATAGATTTTCAAGCCAATTTAAGTCCAAACTGTAACTAGGACACTCAGGAACATTCAATGACATCTTGGTAAGCAACTCCAGTGAATATTTGGCCTAGTGTTTTAGGTTATTCCCCTGCTGAAAGGTCAATTTGTCTCTCAGTGTCTGTTGGAAGGCAGATTGAATCAGATTTTCCTGTAGGATATTGCTTCTATTCTGTTTATTTTTATCCTAAAAAAAAATCCTTTGTCCTTGCCGATGACAAGTATTCCCATAACATGATGCAGCCACCACCATGCTTGAAAATATGAAGAGTGGTACTGAGTGATGTGTTGTATTGGATTAGCCCCAAACATAACGCTTTGTATTCAGGACATAAAGTTCATTTCTTTGCCACATTATAGGCAGTTTTACTTTAGTGCCTTATTGCAAAAAGAATGCATGTTTTCAAATATTTTTATTCTGTACAGGCTTCCTTCTTTTCACTCTGTCATTTACTTTAGTATTGTGGAGTAACTACAATGTTGTTGAGTCATACTCAGTTTTCTCCCATCACAGCATTTAAACTGTAATTGTTTTAAAGTCACCATTGGCCTCATGGTGACTTCCCTTCCTCTACGGCAACTGAGTTAGGAAAGACGCCTGTATCTTTGTAGTGATTGCGTGTATTGATACACAAAGTGTAATTAACAACTTCACCATGCTCAAAGGGATATTCAATGTCTGTTTTGTTTTTCATCTACCAATAGGTGCCCTTCTTTGCGAGGCATTGGAAAACCTCCCTGGTCTTTGTGGTTTAAATTTTGTATTTATTCACTGCTCGACTGATTGGACATTACAGATAATTAATTGTATGTGTGGGGTACAGAGAATATGTTAAATCATGTTAAACACATGCAACTTATGTGACTTGTTAAACAAATGTGCACTCCTGAACTTATTTAGGCTTACCATAACAAAGGGGTTTCAGCTTTTCATTTTTAATTAATCTGTAAAAAAAAATCTAAAAAACATAATTTCACTTTGACATTATGGGGTATTGAGTGTAGGCCAGTAACACAACAAAGAGTCAACAGGTGTGAATACTTTCTGAAGGCACTGTATATAATTAATTGAATTGACCATTGAACAGCTGTACATATTGCAGATTCTACCTTTAATTAAGCTATTAGTATAAACGTTCCTCGGACATTATTGTCATACTCTATGAGAGATAAAATATTGGGTTATTTCCCTTACCTTTTCCAGAAAAAAGTGCAGAAGCAAAAACAGGTTTTCCAGTAAGCAGCGCAGATACTAAGTGATGAACGGAGGGAGAGGGGGCAGGGGATGGACGTCAGAGAGGAAGAGTGACCATATATGATCAATGGAGATAAAATTGTATTTATTTGGCAGCTAATGGCAAAATATAACATTGGGCAATCTTTATTCTCATAGTTGAAACACCAGATTTGCCATGTAAACTGCCAAAAGGGTATTTGTGAAACGGAATCGAATAAATATATCTATTTTATCAGATACACTATGTGTGTAGGTTACTATTTCTCTAACGCTACAATCCCTTCGTGGACTTGACTCATTCCTAAAGATGCTGGATGTAAGCATTTTGTGTTGTGGATTATTAATCTAACTATCATAATATCAAAGTATAGCACACAGTAGGGTTGTACTGTACAAAACAATGAGAAATACCTTCTGAAAAGCTGTGAATCTTGTCTTTTCTGCTGTATCACCCAACAGACAAAATGAAAGTTAGAAAATAGTACCGCCCACTTCCACTTCCTGAAGCAGAACCATATATATATATATATATATATATATATATCCACATAGAACGGCTATGGCTTAATACACATTGCTTTCTATGAAAATAACCCTTCTATAAAAAAAGATTTATTCGCTGTAATGCATTGGAGCGTGCTGCTGCTGTGGTGAGATACTGTAACTCGATCCGTTGGTACAGTATATGACGATACCAGCCCTTATTTCAAAGAGCGCTTGTATTGCAGTTAATTGAGTCTTTGATTTGATACATAAAATATATTTTAGTAGTAAACAGGCAAACAACGAGTCCCAGACAGTTCACAATAAAACATACCAGAGGGGAGCATCGTTTACTTGGCTACCTAAATTATTGGGATCATCTGGTTCTCATTTTGTGTCACCTCTATCAGAATCCTATTGTACTACCTTTTTCCTATTGGAAATCAAAAGTAATCCGATTGGATCCTATTTTTCGGTATTGGTATTTTATTAGGATCCCCATTAGCTGTTGCAAAAACAGCAGCTACTCTTCATGGGGTCCACACAAAACATGAAACATGACATAATACAGAACATTAATAGACAAGAACAGCTCAAGGACAGAACTACATAAAACGTTTTTAAAGGCACACGTAGCCTACATACACACAAACTATCTAGGTCAAATAGGGGAGAGGCATTGTGCCATGGTGTTGCTTTATCTGTTTTTTGAAACCAGGTTTGCTGTTTATTTGAGCAATATGAGATGGAACGGAGTTCCATGCAATAATGGCTCTATATCAGAGCACATGAGCGGAGTGGAGCGGGAGCGAGCGTGGTGCGTGAGCGGACGGATTTTGAACAGAGCGCAGAGCGGCATTTTTAAAAGGACGGAGCGTCGCCCTATGTCCCGCTCCAATTTCGCTCGCTCACACCACGAGTCTGAAGCAGTGGCGGTTTTACACGGAGGCCGGGGGAGGCCCGTGCCTCCCTGGAAATGTCCCTGGCCACCCCTGTGGCCCCCCCGTGCTGACCAAATAAAAAATTATGAATTTATAACTATTTTACACGCGAGCGCCAAAAGCGGAACTAATGCAACGCTCTACACGGCAACGTTCTACACGGGTAAATTAGAGTGGCGCACCGTTTTGCCAGACAGCACAACCGCCGTATCCTGTTGCTGTAGTGTATCTATATGATATATACGCTAGTAGCGTATGAGTGCCGCTGTGAGGAAAAAGAGATATAATGAACAATAAAACAACAAGCTTGAGCTTCTTAAGACACGGTGGGTTTATCTGTTCTCAATACCACCGGTAAAATGAATGGAGTTAGTCTGGTGTCCACATGAAGTTACGTGTGTAGACAAAGAGTCTGGTGTCCATATGAAGTTACATGTGTAGACAGAGACAGTCTGGTGTCCATATGAAGTTACATGTGTAGACAGAGACAGTCTGGTGCCCATATGAAGTTAAATGTGTAAACAAAGACAGTCTGGTGTCCATATGAAGTTACATGTGTAGACAGAGACAGTCTGGTGCCCATATGAAGTTAAATGTGTAAACAAAGACAGTCTGGTGTCCATATGAAGTTACATGTGTAGACAGAGACAGTCTGGTGTCCACATGAAGTTACATGTGTCTACTTAGATGAACCCACCGTGTCTTAAGAAGCTGAAGCTTGTTTTATTTTTCATTTTACATCATCTATCTTTTTTTCCTCACAGTACCAGTAGTTCCACACACTACTAGAGTGTATGTATGTATGTATATATATCCCACCAATCCTCTCTCAAGAGGTTTTCAAAAAGGGGCAAACTCATGTCTCAAGACCTGCTTCTGTTGGTTCCCCTCTCCTGCCTGTAACTTTCCATCCACATCCCCAAAGTTTTGTGGCCCATTATGACATCACTCCATTAAGTGATTGCTGCATGTACTGCTCTAAGGAAACACTTCTCTCTCTCTCTCTCTCTCTCTCTCTCTCTCTCTCTCTCTCTCTCTCTCGATAGATAGATAGAGTTTATGATTTTATTCTTTTGAATTATCTCTGCCAAACATCTATGTACTACAAATCTTCAAGCTCCACAGATGTTTTATGGCATCCACTAAACCTCTTTAGATATTTGTAAATTATACAGTGTGATACCTTTCAACAAAAGTTTATTTTATTTTTTACCAACTATGATTTTTCCTTTTGAAAACAAGCAAAGCAAGAAAAAAAAGATACAAAATCACTCCAATCATTGCACACTTGTGTCGTTCAGACTTTGCAGGTCCAGCTTTGACATGATGATCTAACTAACACTAATATTGTAACTAATATTGTAACTGAAATATGTATGATCCTATGATGAGCGATTGCTTACTTCCCTTTCACTCTTAAAAAATTACTGAAAAAAAATGTGTATAAAAAGGTATATGTAGTATATGTTTGTTTAGTGAGCATTCATGCTGTCATTTTTTCCTAATGTGAACTATGGTGGAAATGTGCTGTCCTAAATGGACTTGCCCATATATGTTGTAAAGCCTTTTTTTGTACACCTGCTCATCAACTGACAGTGAAGTACACAAAGACACAGACACACACACACACAGACACCTGTAATATTCTTGTTTTCATGTTGTTGCTGATATCCATCAGTGTTGTTCATATTGCTACATTGTGTTGACATGATTGTTGCTTTTAAACGAATGTTAACTTAATGTTTATTGTCTGCATCCTATTGGACTACTGGATGTTAATGTGTAACACGTTTCCCTGTTTATGTGCTTTAGCAATACTGTATGTCAATATGGTCATGCTAGTAAAGCCTCTTTGAATTGAATTTCTTTTCTGATTTGGTTTATTTTACCTAAATGGATACAGGGTAGTGTGTTTTGTTTATAAATCACTCAGAAAGTTTTCTTTCTTAAAACAAAATGTGGAATCAACTGTCCACAGTAGTGGGGCTTCCATAAATAGGAAATGGCACATTGTTGTACCCTTTGTTGTATCCTGGAGTTTTGTTCACATTGAATATGAACCCTGTATTTGTACCCTGTACTTTTTAATTTTTTTAAAAAAAAAATTATTTTAATTTTTATGGCACTATCTCTCTTGCATCTGCACTCTTGTACAAAATACGTGCTATAATAAATGTCATATGATTTTAAAGTAAAATAAAGTTTATAATCTTTGAATATCATGTGTTGCCAGTTTTTTTATGTGTGCCCCCCTGATTAAACACTGGCCCCTCCTTGGCCCCCCTAGTAAAATGTGTCTAGAACCGCCACTGGTCTGAAGCATGCTCATTGCTCAAGCCTGACCCAGAATCCATCTGTTTAATTTAATTTGTGTCGTCCATGAATTTGTATTTTATAGAGCGAGAGGAGCAGCAGCAGCAACAAGAGAAAAGGGTTGAGGAATTCAAAAGTGTATTCACTGCACGCAAAGGCCCAACCATAACAAGGGAGAGAAAAAGAGAGCTGGATGTAGCATTTTTTTAAATGATTTTCATGGACTATGAACCGCTGAGTAAAGGAGAACGCGAAGGGATGCAACACTTCGCCAGCGCAGCTCAACCGGGCTACACCCCCCAATGGGCATCGCTGCTTTTGTAGAAACATTGGCAAACAACGTGTCAATTCGCTATGGAATATACTATACTGATTAACATCTCATTTTAGCGTCAGTGTTAGATCCCCGTTTCAAGACAGAATTGATAATCCGAGATGAGTCTGTATGCAACAAATTCGGGGAGATAAAGTAAGGCTGTGGTTTAAGCTAAAAGTGAAATACATGCAGATTTTGTTCCTTTTTTGGAGTGAGCGGGGGACGATTTGAGTGGAGCGCGATGCAAACTGCGTTGAGCGCTGAGCGATAATGAGCGGACTGGCCTGATGTGGCTTTGAGCGGGGGGAGCGGAGGGGTGAACAGCTCCGTGAGCGAGGAGCTGAGATTCTCACCACTCCACTCCGCTCATATGCTCTGCTCTATATAATACTGTACGCTTTCTTGAATTTGTTCTGGATTTGGGGACTGTGAAAAGACACCTGGTGGCATGTCTGGTGGGGTAAGTGTGTGTGTCAGAGCTGTGTGTAAATTGACTATGCAAACAATATGGGATTTTCAACACATTAATGTTTCTTATAAAAATAAGAAGTGATGCAGTCAGTTTCTCCTCAACTCTTAGCCAAGAGAGACTGGCATGCATAGTATTTATATCAGCCCTCTGATTACAAGACGAACAAGACGTGCCGCTCTGTTCTGGGCCAGCTGCAGCTTAACTAGGTCTTTACTTGCAGCACTAGACCACACGACTGGACAATAATCTATAGATTTTTGATAAGTTTTGTAGGATTTTGCCACCCCAATCAGAATCCTAAAATAAAAATGTTTCTTAATTGAACCCAATAAATTATAGTTTGTTGTCATAAATTCCAGTACAATACAACAACATTCCAAATGAAATCCAATTGTATTTGTCACATGCGCCGAATATAACAGGTTTAAGGTAAACCTTACTGTGAAATGATTACTTACAAGCCCTTAACCAACAATGCAGTTCAATAAATAGTTAAGAAAATATTTATTAAATAAACTAAAGTAAAAATAAATAAGTAACACAATAAAATAACAATAACGAGGCTATATACAGGGGGTACCGGTACCGAGTCAATGTGCAGGGGTACAGGTTAGTCGAGGTAATTTGTACATGTAGGTAGGGGTAAAGTGACTATGCATAGATAATAAATATGTAGATAATGGCGCCGGAGGGGATGGCTGCCGTTTTACGGGCTCCTAACCAACTGTGCTATTTTGAGTGTTTTTTCACATTGTTTGTAACTTATTTTGTACATAATGTTGCTGCTACCGTCTCTTATGACTGAAAAGAGCTTCTGGATATCAGAACAGTGTTTACTCACCTCGAACTGGATGAAGATTTTTTCTTTAATGAGTCCGACACGAAGGATATACTGCTTCTCCGAGCCAGGCCAAATCCCCGTGCGAATGCATGAAGAAAAGACGGAAATACAGGGGGCGGAGATCGGGCTGCCTTGTGAGAATTCGTCGGCGAATGGGTAACCCGCCTCTACCATCCATTCTATTGGCCAAGGTGCAATCACTAGAGAATAAACTGGATGATCTCCGTTCGAGACTATCCTACCAACGGGACATAAAAACTGTAATATCTTATGTTTCACCGAGTCGTGATTGAACGACGACACGGATAATATACAGTTGGCTGGGTTTTCCGTGCATCGGCAGGACAGAACAGCTACGTCTGGTAAGACGAGGGGTGGGGGTGTGTGACATTAACATTAATTACAATATTTTAATTGACCGGAAACAACAGTTCTTATATTCATTTCTGTTTTATTCACCTTTAAGAAAACCTGTCTTACAGTATCATAGCGAGGTCAAACAGGTGTGTGTGTGTTTATCAGTTAGATTATCCAGTGTCCACAGCAACACTGTTGACTATTCTCAACCCCCAGTGCATGTGGTGTACTATGATCTTAGCCATGCTCTCACTAACCCTCATATTTTCTCGGCCTCCCGTTCCGGAGGGCCTGAGGCTCTTGGACCGTGACTGAGGAGACCCTGGCCTGACACCTGGATGCGCCTGACCCAATCCCACCTGGCCCCCCTCTACCTGCTACCTGCCTGTTGCTGCCTCCACTGGTTCTTTCTCCCCCTCAAGTCACTGACTCCCCACACACCCAGAAACATGGATTCCATGACTTACCATGACGTTTTTATGAAAGCCATCTGACCATAGGGTCTTGAAGTGTTAGTACTTTCTATATAGTTTCTATTGATATTGTCTGAGCCTGCTGGCCACTAAATACCGGTATTGCTCTTTCCTTATTGAAATGGTGAATAAAGGAAGAGTATGGTTTCATTTTCAATTAAGACACAATGAAGATTAAATGTGTGCTTTCATACGGTCTGTATCTCTGTATTACAGCAAGTCAAATAAAGGTTAGTGCCAACTGGAAGTGTGACTTCTTTCCCCAATTATTTCCTAAGGCGGAGGTATTTAGTCAGTTATCTGTTATTCCATACCAAGGCTAGATGAGGCTGAATGGCAAGATGGCAACTAATTCATCTCATTGGTACATGACTGTTCAGTCTGTTCAATATTCCATCATTGAAAAGATGGATTTCTTGGCTGAATTAGGGTTTTATTAAACCTTCAAAAGGGACGCACATACACAATAACAGAAGTTTATCAAATAGTCATTGACAGAAAAAGTAATTTACTACATAAATTATAGTCACAGCCTCTCCCCTTCGTTTGCTCAACTGGAGGAATGGGATGGAGAAATGGTTTACAATAGGCAGGGTGGGGCTCGACAGGCGGAATGAGTCCCAAAGGGCACCCTATTCCCTATAACTTTTCCCTGTATAATGCATTACTTTTGATAACTGACAAAATACCTTGGCCTTAGGAATGGCTAATAGTAGTATACCACAAGCACTGGGGGTAGAGAATAATCAATAGTGTTGGACACTGGATAATCTGACTAACGCACACACAGGTTTGACCTCACTGTGATACTGTAGGCCTACCTATGTCACTTTTCTGAGTCAATTCAGGTTCAATGTCCTGCATGTGTTAACCATGGCAACCAGCATTGTAAATAAAGTGATGTGCAGAAAGATAATCAGCCTCTGTCTGTGGATCCTTTCACCTTAATGTCTTTTTCATGTCAGCCAGACCCATCTTTTCAAAGACACACCATTTATTGAAATCTCTAGTTGAGTAATGTAAGGAGTCTATTGCTTCAGTCCTTGTTTCCTTTTCACTTCTTGATACTTGGTAAATAACCAACAACCATGGAAAACCACAAGGAGAATAAGGTGAGGAAACAGTCCATGTCAGCCTGGACCATCTTTTTAAAGAAACACCATTTATTTCAACCTCTAGTTGAGTAAAATAAGTAGTTTTGTTCTGGTCACAAAATAATCCAGAAATTTGCAGTAAACAGCGCCATACTCAGGCAGAAAACTGAATGTCCTATTATCAGCCAGGCCAACCTTTTCAAAGAAAATACCATTTAATTATATCTCTTTTTGAGCAAAATATTTAGTTTTGTTGTGATCACAAGAAAATCCTAACAATTCAGGTAAAGAGCCCCACAGTCAGACAGAAAAAATCTAAATATTCTATCATAAAGTGAGAACAATTAGTTTCCCTGGCTGTTATATGGCTGCTACTTAGAAATACTATAACAGTAAATGAATAGATGACATTCACTGCTATAAACCTGTCTCCAATATAATGAAATAGCTTACACAGACCCACCGCAGACCTTAAATAAATCTCTGTGTGAAAAGGAGTCCCATGGTCTGCTTTGTCAACAAGCTCAATGTATTCAAACACTGGTGGCAACCCTTCTCCTCCTCCTCCTCCTCCTCCTCCTCCTCCTCCTCCTCCTCCTCCTCCTTTAGGATTTGGTTGGCGGATTGCATCCAACTTTTAGGTGCATACACCGCCACCTACTGTACTGGTGAGTGAAGCCATTCATGGCCTACTTACATTAAATTCTTGATACGGTAATACAACATTGGGAAAAAGGAAAAGGACAATTGCCCCACTCTGTTCTACTCCTGTCGCAGCGGAAAACCTTCAGCTCATCGCTTCTTTCGTCTCTCTGAACGCTGGACCTCGTTCAACGCACTTCCAAATATTTTTTAATAAAACATGAAAAGCTGAAATGTCTTGAGTAAATACGTTTTCAACCCCTTTGTTATGACAAGCCTAAATAAGTTCAGGAGTAAAAATGTGCTTAACAAGTCACATAATAAGTTGCATGGACTCATTCTGTGTGCAATAATAGTATTTAACCTGATTTTTGAATGACCACCTCATCTCTGTCCCCACACATACAATTACTGTATCTGTAAGGTCCCTCAGTCGAGCAGTGAATTTCAAATAATTTACATTTGACCACAAAAACCAGAGAAGTTTTCCAATCCCTCGCAAAGAAGGGCACCTATTGGTAGATGGGTAAAAACAAAGCAGACATTGAATATCCCTTTGAGGAATGGTGAAGTTATTAATTACACTTTGGATGGTGTATCAATACACCCAGTCACTACAAAGATACGGAGTCCTTCCTAACTCAGTTGCCGGAGAGGAAGGAAACCACTCAGGGATTTCACCATGAGGCCCATGGTGACTTTAAAACAGTTACAGAGTTTAATGGCTGTGATAAGAGAAAACTGAGGATGGATCAACAACATTGTAGTTACTCCACAATACTAACCTAAATGACAGAGTGAAAAGAAGGAAGCCAGTACAGAATAAAATATTCCAAAACATGCATCCTGTTTGCAATAAGGCACTAAAGTACAACTGCCAAAAAATGTGGCAATAAAAATGAACTTTATGTCCTGAATACAAAGCGTTATGTTTGGGGCAACTCCAAACCAACACATCACTGAGTACCACTCTCCATATTTTCAAGCATGGTGGTGGCTGCATCATGGCTGCATCATGTTATGGTGGGGCGGCAAGTAGCCTAGCGGTTAAGACAGTTGGGTCAGTAACGGGAAGGTCACTGGTTAGAATCTCTGAGCCTGCAAGGTAGAAAAATCTGCTGTTCTGCCCTTGAGCAAGGCAGTTAAGCCCCAACAACAAATGCTCCTCGGGCGCCGATCACGTGGATGTTAATTAGGGCAGCCCCCCTTACCTCTCTGATTCAGAAGACACATTTCTGAAGGCAGTTTAGCCCTACAAGGCTGTATAGCTGGTGTTGTGTATAACCTTAGTCCCATATTAGTTTGTGTACAATTAGCCTTTGAGTAACCACAACCACACACACACACACACACACACATACACACACACACACACACACACACACACAGACAGACAGGCAGATAGACAGCCACACATGTTATGTTCTTCTAAATTCGTGGGGACCTAAAATCTATTTCCATTCAAAATCCTATTTTCCCTAACCCTTACCATAACCTTAACATTAACCCTAATCCTAACCTTAACCCGTAACCCTAAACCTAATTCTAACCCTAACCCCTAAGCTTAAAATAGCCTTTGTCCTCATTGGGATGTGGGAAATGTCCCCACGAGGGCTAATTCTTCTTGTTTTACTATCCTTGTGGGGACTTTTAGGTCCTCACAAGGGTAGAAGAACCAACCAACCCACACACACAAACACACACACACACACACACCCACACACACACACACACACACACACACACACAAACACACACAGTGGAGTGTGTAAACAGATCAAATTTCACCTCAGCTTAGGTTAGGACTAAGGTTGAAATATCACCTCACTTCAAAGGAAGGGAGTTTTGTATGTTATAGTGAAAGATTGTGGTTCCCTGTATTTGAAATAGCTGTTTTGAAGCTAATTTCTAGCAACTGTACTCATCATGACCGTCATTGGACACACACTTCACACACGCTCTTATCCAGAGCGACTTACAGTTAGTGAGTCCATACATTTTTTTTTTTTTTCATACTGGGAATCGAACCCACAACCCAGCTGAGCTACATGGGACACTTGAAGTCGGAGGTTTACATACACCTTAGCCAAATACATTTAAACTCAATTCACAATTCCTGACATTTAATCCTAGTAAAATCCCTGTCTTAGGTCAGTTAGCATCACCACTTTATTTCCAGAATGTGAAATGTCAGAATAATAGTAGAGAGAATGATTTATTTCAGCTTTTATTTATTTCATCACATTCCCAGTGGGTCAGAAGTTTACATACATTCAATTAGTATTTGGTAGCATTTTCTTTAAATTGTTTAACTTGGGTCAAATGTTTTGGGTAGCCTTCCACAAGCTTCCCACAATAAATTGGGTGAATTTTGGCCCATTCCTCCTGACAGAGCTGGTGTAACTGAGTCAGGTTTGTAGGCCTCCTTGCTCGCACACGCTTTTTCAGTTCTGCCCACACATTTTCTATAGGATTGAGGTCAGGGCTTTGTGATGGCCACTCCAATACCTTGACTTTGTTGTCCTTAAGCCATTTTGCCACAACTTTGGAAGTATGCTTGGGGTCATTGTCCATTTGGAAGACCCATTTGCGACCAAGCTTTAACTTCCTGACTGATGTCTTGAGATGTTGCTTCAATATATCCACATAGTTTTCCTTCCTCATGATGCCATCTATTTTGTGAAGTGCACCAGTCCCTCCTGCAGCAAAGCATCCCCACAGCATGATGCTGCCACCCCCGTGCTTCACGGTTGGGATGGTGTTCTTCAGCTTGCAAGCAACCCCCTTTTTCCTCCAAACATAACGCTGGTCATTATGGCCAAACAGTTCTATTCTTGTTTCATTAGACCAGAGGACATTTCTCCAGAAAGTACGATCTTTGTCCCCATGTGCAGTTGCAAACCGTAGTCTGGCTTTTTTATGGCGGTTTTGGAGCAGTGGCTTCTTCCTTGCTGAGCGGCCTTTCAGGTTATGTCGATATAGGACTCGTTTTACTGTGGATATAGATACTTTTGTACCTGTTTCCTCCAGCATCTTCACAAGGTCCTTTGCTGTTGTTCTGGGATTGATTTGCACTTTTCGCACCAAAGTACGTTCATCTCTAGGAGACAGAATGCGTCTCCTTCCTGAGCGGTATGACGGCTGCGTGGTCCCATGGTGTTTATACTTGCGTACTATTGTTTGTACAGATGAACGTGGTACCTTCAGGTGTTTGGAAATTCCTCCCAAGGATGGACCAGACTTGTGGAGGTCTACAATTCTTTTTCTGAGGTCTTGGCTGATTTATTTTGATTTTCCCATGATGTCAAGCAAAGAGGCACTGAGTTTGAAGGTAGGCCTTGAAATATATCCACAGGTACACCTCCAATTGACTCAAATGATGTCAATTAGCCTAACAGAAGCTTCTAAAGCATGACATCATTTTCTGGAATTTTCCAAGCTGTTTAAAGGCACAGTCAACTTAGTGTATGTAAACTTCTGACCCACTGGAATTGTGATACAGTGAATTATAAGTGAAATAATCTGTCTGTAAACAATTGTTGGAAAAATTACTTGTGTCATGCACAAAGTAGATGTCCTAACCGACTTGCCAAAACTATAGTTTCTTAACAAGAAATGTGTGGAGTGGTTGAAAAACAAGTTTTAATGACTCCAACCTAAGTGTATGTAAACTTCCGACTTCAACTGTATACACACACACACACACACAGATACACACACACACACACACACAAATACACACACACAAAAAAACACACACACATACACGCACACACAAACACACACACACACACACACACAAACACACACACGCACACGCACACACATATACATATACACACACACACAGACACACAGACACAAACACACACACACACACACACAAACACACACTCATGATCTTGCACATGACCACATAAGAGCCACATATTAACACTAAGTGTTAACCTCTTAAGGATCGGACCCTTTTTTTTCAATTTTCACCTAAAATGACATAACTAAATCTAACTGCATGTAGCTCAGGACCTGAAGCAAGGATATGCATGTTCTTGATACCATTTGAAAGGAAACACTTTGAAGTTTGTGGAAATGTGAAATTAATGTAGGGGAATATAACACATTAGATCTGGTAAAAGATAATACAAACAAAAAAACATGCGTTTAATTTTTTTTATTTTTTTCATCATCTTTGAAATGCAAGAGAAAGGCCACAATATAATATTGCAGTTTAGGCACAATTTAGTTTTTGGCCACTAGATGGTAGCAGTGTGTGCGCAAAGTTTCAGATTGATCCAGTGAACCATTGCAATACTGGACCATTTTGTATCAAGTCTGCCCAAATGTGCCGAATTGGTCAATTGATACATTTTCAAGTACATAACTATAGAGAACATACAAAAATTATATGGTAATACAAAATGTAAGTTTACACACTCCCAGGAATGTCATACACGATGGATCATTATATACACTAAGGTTCAAACTGTAGAACCCAGTTCCTACATTTGAATATAAAAACTATGCTACATTTTATCTCTGGGACCCTCAGGAAGACAAATCAGAGCAAGATTACTGAATGTGAGTACATTATTTACCTTCAGAGGTGAATGTATCAAATCAATTGCTGTGATAAGTTTTTTGTTGTTGTGCACTCTCCTCAAACAATTGCGTGGTCTTTTTTCACTGTAATAGCTGCTGTAAATTGGACTGTGCAGTTAGATTAACAATAACTTAATCTTTCTGCCCATATAAGACATGTCTATGTCCTGGAAAGTTTGCTGTTACTTACAACAGTCATGCTAGTCACATTAGCGCACGTTAGCTCAACCGTCCCGTATACGGGACACCGATCCCGTAGAGGTTAACTAGTAATGTATAACGTTGTATAATAGCTAAATGGAAAAATGGGGGAAATGACACAAGAAGTTCAAGCATTAGGTTACATTTATATGATGATTTTGGTTTCCAGTATTGAACAGTAGACACTGGGATCAGTCAATGAGACCTATAGTATAGCGACAACATGAAACACTTTGACATGTCCTAACCACAATTTGAACTTGCAAGGTGGGTCCCGGATGTCATGAGGTAAGAATTTTACCTATAAAGTGCTTCAATATCGTCAGCAATAAAAGAGGATTCCCCAGGGGGGATGGTGGTAGCCAGCAGGGGCATGGTGGTCATGGTCATGGTTAAGGTCATGGTCAGGACCAAAAATGACAAGATAGTCATCAGCAACAAAAGAGGGTTCCTTCGGGAGTCGAGTAGGGATGGTTGTGTGCTCAGGTTCACGGTCATGATATTGGTCGTGGTCAGGGGCAGGACGTGTCATGGGGTGGAGCTGCTTACGGTGTTGCTTCTTAGGCTGTTGGGGATCACAAAAACAGTATTATTGAGACACAAGACAAGGCCCTTCACCATAACCTACTGACTGTATGAGGAGCCATATAGAATCTTGGGTATTTTATTCTCTTCTACGGGCAGCTTGTTGTTTCGTCAACATGATAAGATCATGTGGTGTTTGAGGATGATCATGTCTAGTAGTGCATGAATATCACTGATATATAGTGTACACTCTTAGAAAATGGGTTCCAAAAGGGTTCTTCAGCCATCCCCATAGGATAACCCTTTTTTGTTCCAGGTAGAATCCTTATTGGTTTCAAGTAGAACCCTTTTGGGTTCCATGTAGAACCCTCTGTGGAAAGGTTATTCATGGAACCCAAAAGGATTTTACCTGGAACCAAAATTAGTTACTCAAAGGGTGCTCCTATGGGGACAGGGACCGATCCCTTTTCTGTAAGAGGAAGCAAAGTCAACAACTGAGAGACGTGACATAAGAACATCCCATTATCCATCATTCTACTCTGTGATCCTGTGCATTGTAATGAGCCATACCATATCCTTGAATGGCTGGATTGGGGCACCATGTGGGAAGGGCAAAAGTCCTAGAGGAATCTCATCCCTATATTCTATAACATGAAGCAAAGGGACAGAGACTCACAATTAGTTACCATGAAACACCCAGATATCGAAAGTCATTGCTAGACCGTTCTTTTTGACTACTCAAGTTTGACAGACCAAGACAGTACCATACCAGGTCAGAGAAGTAATTCAACCCCATAGCGTATGTCTCCAGGCCATTCTCCGCCCTCTTGCTGTGTTCCATCACCATCTTCCTCTTGGCCAGATCAGCTTGCACTTGGCTTCTTGCTGAGGGGACTCATAGGTCTTGTCTGCAAATGCACAGGTTCTCTCTATTAGCATTTTGTGTTAGCCTACATTCTAACTAAAAGTGCAATTTCTAATTTATTTGTTCCATGTGGACACTGGAAATATGAATCAACCTATTTCACCTTGGTGAGTAGAACCAGATTTACTGAATTGAGGTTTGAACTTCTCAAACTCCTTGTCCACCTCTGCTTTATCCTCTCCGTCTGGACGAGGGGGGTTGTTACTCCGTCTGGACGAGGGGGGTTGTCACTCCGTCTGGACGAGGGGGGTTGTCACTCCGTCTGGACGAGGGGGGTTGTTACTCCGTCTGGACGAGGGGGGTTGTCACTCCGTCTGGACGAGGGGGGTTGTCACCTCCGTCTGGACGAGGGGGGTTGTTACTCCGTCTGGACGAGGGGGGTTGTTACTCCGTCTGGATGAGGGGGGTTGTCACCTCCGTCTGGACGAGGGGGTTTGTCACCTCCTTCTGGATGAGGGGGGTTGTCACCTCCGTCTGGACGAGGGGGGTTGTTACTCCGTCTGGACGAGGGGGGTTGTTACTCCGTCTGGACGAGGGGGGTTGTCACCTCCTTCTGGATGAGGGGGGTTGTCACCTCCTTCTGGATGAGGGGGGTTGTCACCTCCTTCTGGACGAGGGGGGTTGTCACCTCCATCTGGATGAGGGGGGTTGTCACCTCCGTCTGGACGAGGGGGGTTGTTACTCCGTCTGGACGAGGGGGTTTGTCACCTCCGTCTGGACGAGGGGGTTTGTCACCTCCGTCTGGACGAGGGGGGTTGTTACTCCGTCTGAACGAGGGGGGTTGTCACCTCCGTCTGGACGAGGGGGTTTGTCACCTCCGTCTGGACGAGGGTGGTTGTTACTCCGTCTGGACGAGGGGGTTTGTCACCTCCTTCTGGACGAGGGGGGTTGTTACTCCGTCTGGACGAGGGGGGTTGTTACTCCGTCTGGACGAGGGGGGTTGTTACTCCGTCTGGACGAGGGGGGTTGTCACCTCCGTCTGGACGAGGGGGGTTGTTACTCCGTCTGGACGAGGGGGTTTGTCACCTCCGTCTGGACGAGGGGGATTGTTACTCCGTCTGGACGAGGGGGGTTGTTACTCCGTCTGGACGAGGGGGGTTGTTACTCCGTCTGGACGAGGGGGGTTGTTACTCCGTCTGAACGAGGGGGGTTGTTACTCCGTCTGGACGAGGGGGGTTGTTACTCCGTCTGGACGAGGGGGGTTGTTACTCCGTCTGGACGAGGGGGGTTGTCACCTCCGTCTGGACCAAGGGGTTTAGACACCACAAATGCTACAGTAACAACCAAAAACATGAGGAGCACAAAATCCTTCATTCTAGATAGGTGGAGGTAGAGAACACACAGACAGACTCAGTGTGTATATAGGCATACACTCAATATATACAAATTATCTATTCAAAAGTACACCTCTATCTCTCCCCCTATCTGATACAGCAAACAAACACACACACGCAAGTACGCACACGCACACACACACACACGCACGCACACAAAAATACTCAGGAATGGCTTACCTCCTCTCTGAAGATCTCCCTCTAGATCTGAAAGCACCAATGTTATTCTAATCGCAGACTACGCTGTGGTCACTGATCTGGTGAACCACTGAACAGAATCAGTTCTCATAGCCACCGGTTAGGCTACGCCCAGACACAACACAAACACAACAGACCATCAGTCAGAAAGCAAACGGAGCGTAACCATGTACACCACAGGAGGTTGGTGGCACCTTAATTGGGGAGGACGGGCTCGTGTTAATGACGGGAGCGGAATAGGTGGAATGGTATCAAATACATCAAACACATGGTTTCCAGCTGTTTGATGCCATTCCGTTTGCTCCGTTCCAGCCATTATTATGAGCCGTTTCCCCTCAGCAGCCTCCTGTGATGTACACATTACACAATAGCTTCTGTCCAGAAGTGAGATGGATATTTCTGCTTGACTTCTGCTGATGTTTATCCACTACGTCAGAAGTCATACTATCTGTCCAGAAGTGAGATGGATATTTCTGCTTGACTTCTGCTGATGTTTATCCACTACGTCAGAAGTCATACTATCTGTCCAGAAGTGAGATGGATATTTCTGCTTGACTTCTGCTGATGTTTATCCACTACGTCAGAGCTCATACCATCAAACTATGAAACAAAGACATACAGTACTATATACAGGTGATAATAGTGACAACACTATGTGTGAAACAATGCACTACTAGTGCAGGGATTGCCATATCCTATAAGCACATGTTAGGGGTCCAAATAGACATAGCCTATAACCTACTGGTTGTAAGATTCTGTATTTATTTTCTTAGTCAACCTTGTGTTCTTGAACGTAGCCCTGTTTCTTTGTGTTCTTGAACGTAGCCCTGTCTTTCATTTTTGTTCATTGATTTCACCTGTGTTAGTTACTCACCTGGTCTCATCAGCTCCTTATTTAGTTCAGTTCATTCTGTTTGTGCCTTGTGAGGTATTGTTCGTTTTGACTCTACTAAGCCTTTTCCTAGCTCGTTTGTGAGAACCAGTTATAGCCTTCAGTCCTAGTTTTTGATTCTCCTGCCTGTTTGCCTACCTGTGTATGACCATTGCCTGCCTGTGACCACGATTCCTGCCTTCTGCGAAGGCGAAATAAACACCTGCCGCGCTCTGCGTGTGAATTTACACCTTTTTCTCCCTGAGTATTCATTACACTGGTAAAATAAACACATAAATTGTGTGTAGACAGAGGCAGCTTAGCACAGTGAAACAGAGTAATGAATGATGGTCATCCTATTATATTAATACAGTATATGTATGTTATTACAGAAACATAGGATTTTTCCATGCACTATAAACACTTGTGAGATAAGGTAATATAATCCACAAAGATGAGAAAAAGATGTGGACCTTTCTGTCCAATGAGGTCAAGTAAAAATATGCTTAGCCTACACTTTAGAATAGGGAACACATTTTAATAAGGTACTTTGTCCTTAATGGTCCCACAATGAAACACGCATTGAATTTCCACCACAAAGAGTTGCACAGACATAAAACTTTTATTTTCTTCTTTACATTTATTTACATTCGAAAATCAGAAAGATTTTTAGTGTTTTTTTTGCGCATTAATAACATTCTTAGCACAGGACTATTTTCTGGAGGTACTGTATAGTGAAATGTGTGACCCTCAACTACCAAATAAATAATGCACAACATCTAAAAATTCAGGTTATTGCTACAAAAACAAAATTATCTTAAATTATTGCTCTGGTTTGTCTGTCTCAAGTCATCTTCACCGTCCGTAATATTCAGATATCCCCTCCTGGATCTGTATAGGGGAAAGACAAAAACATTGACAATCAACAGAAACCGACTGACCAACGTACTGAGCTATAGTGTTAGCTAGTGTGCATTAATCACTGTGAATTACGAAGGTTAAGTTGATATGATCAGTTTGTGGGAAAATGTGTGATGAATTGCCAAACGGACTGAACTTTTGGCCTTGTGGAATATTTAAAACACATATTTTCAGCTTTGCTTTTCCTCAGGGTGCTTTATAGTTGTTCAGTTTGTCTCATTCTTCAGTTTTTTACCTTATGTTTGTTGTGTTGTAAATATTTCATCTTTTATTTTCATTGTTTTTTCATTGTTTTTTTTTCCTGCAAAGCAAATTGCGTTGCATTCCATGTCTGAAATGTGCTGTATCAATAAAGCTTGATTGGATTTGATTTGGCCTAATTTATATAAGTGTATGAGTTATTTACAAGTAGCTCAGCTTCAATCCAACATGAGTCTTTACTCAGTACACAAAGGCCCTTCTGTCTGGGATCATACACAGTAAGGCTGTGGTTCAACATCAACTCATCATGGTTACCATTTCAATGATTTGTGTTTGGGATATACACTGCTAGTAGGTGAATGATATGTAGTTGGGATATACACTGCTAGTAGGTGAATGATATGTAGTTGAGATAGACACTGCTAGTAGGAGAATGGTATGTAGTTGAGATAATAATAATATGCCATTTAGCAGACGCTTTTATCCAAAGCGACTTACAGTCATGCGTGCATACATTTTCTGTTGTTGTGTATGGGTGGTCCCGGGGATCAAACCCACTACCTTGGCGTTACAAGCGCTGTGCTCTACCAGCTGAGCTACAGAGGACCAGAGATAGACACTGCTAGTAGGTGAATGATATGTAGTTGAGATATACACTGCTAGTAGATGAATGATATGTAGTTGGGATAGACACTGCTAGTAGGTGAATGATATGTAGTTGAGATATACACTGCTAGTAGATGAATGATATGTAGTTGGGATAGACACTGCTAGTAGGTGAATGATATGTAGTTGAGATATACACTGCTAGTAGATGAATGATATGTAGTTGGGATAGACACTGCTAGTAGGTGAATGATATGTAGTTGAGATATACACTGCTAGTAGATGAATGATATGTAGTTGGGATAGACACTGCTAGTAGGTGAATGATATGTAGTTGAGATATACACTGCTAGTAGATGAATGATATGTAGTTGGGATAGACACTGCTGGTAGGTGAATGATATGTAGTTGAGATATACACTGCTAGTAGATGAATGATATGTAGTTGGGATAGACACTGCTGGTAGGTGAATGATATGTAGTTGAGATAGACACTGCTAGTAGTGTTAGTTATTAGACTAGAGCATAGATACAGTTGTGATAGATAGAGATGCCCGTCAGACATATGAGATAGTAAATGAGCATAGATATAGTTGTGATAGATAGAGATGCCCGTCAGACTCACCCTTAGACCAGGGGGTAGCTGGAAGCGGTGGCGATGCCACACTGGTTGTGTTTGTTCCTGGACATCATGATGTAGCCCTTATCTCCCCAGTCAAGGCCCCAGCTGGAACACACACATCCAGCAACCACTGAGTTAGCATTTAGCAATAGCATAACATCGATCATTGACAGGGGCGCAACTTTGGTTATAGAAGTGTGTGGGGGGGGGACAGTCAGATAAACACTCCAACAGCCTACCCGACCCTCGTTTTGTATCACATCCAATGCTAACTAAAATATTATACCAGAGCCCATCTCTGACAGTACTGAGATTAGAGAATGCAACTGCAACGCCATTGGTTTATGGTTGCTCTTGATCAATCTGATAGGCTTAGCTTTATTTGATACATTATGCAATATGTTGTTGTTTACCTGTTCTTCACCAGCCAGTAGTCCTGGCCATCATCACTAGTGCCATAGCCAACAGCCAGAACACCATGATCCAGCTCATCACTGCTGCACTCTGGCTCGTCATAGACACCTGGGAATAAACAATTATTAAATTAAATCCATTATTAAATTAAATCCATTATTCTCAATATACAGACAATATCAGCCTGGTATCAGTTTATATGTGTCACATTGTGAGGCTTTTGCAAAAAGAAACGCGTCACAGTTGTTGACGCCTAAGTCAA
Source organism: Coregonus lavaretus (assembly GCF_964263955.1). Classification (NCBI taxonomy): domain Eukaryota; kingdom Metazoa; phylum Chordata; class Actinopteri; order Salmoniformes; family Salmonidae; genus Coregonus; species Coregonus lavaretus. Next base: position 275,478 of record NW_028162988.1, on the reverse strand, counting down.
TACATTACATTGAATGTACAAAACACACAGGGAGATTTTACTGTACATCTAAGAAAGAAGATAACATCTTAGTCATTTAGCAGACGCTCTTATCCAGAGCGACTTACAGGAGCAATTAGGGTTAAGTGCCTTGCTCAAGGGCACATCGACAGATTTTTCACCTAGTCAGCTCGGGGATTCGAACCAGCAACTTTTCAGTTACTGGCCCAACCTCTTAATCGCTCGGCTACCTGCCACCCAGAACTACGAGTCACAGTCAGTTCACAGTTATGAACCATCAGTTATGGAGTCAGTCTCAATGAAGCCTTCATAAGCCCTTTATAAGGCCTATATAAATGCTTCACAAATCATTCATAATAAAATGTCATACTATATACTATATACTATATGTAAGGCTTATGCCACATTTGGTAAAGAACCAGATGTCAGGACCGTATAAAAGATTTTTGAAGCATATATGTGGGCTCATCAAGGGTTTATGAAGGCGTCATTACGCCTTAGAGGTTATAGTTTGTTTAAAGTGTGACCAAGATGACAGGTGTAGGTTCAGGCTGGAGAGAGGCGTGTCTTAAAAGGCCTAACATGATTCCTCTAGAGAGAGGTGTGTCTTCAAAAGCCTAACACGATATCTCTAGAGAGAGGCGTGTCTTAAAAGGCCTAACATGAACCCTCTAGAGAGGCGTGTCTTAAAAGGCCTAACCTGATTGGCCCGGAGAGAGGTGTGTCTAAAAAGACCTCACCTGAGTCGTAGAGCTGGAAGGATGAGTGTCCAGCATCGATAGCCACAGACACCGGTCCCACGGTGGCCACCGCCTGCTGCAGGGCGCTCTCGTCACCGCTGGTCACGTCAACATACCCGCTGCAGGTGGCACCCACACTGTCGGGCTTGTAGCGACACTTCTTGTCCTGTTAAAGAAAGACATTGTTAAATAAACACTAGAGGAGCTTAGTTGCTAGTTGTTTACGCGTTTCCATAGAAACGTTTTATGAGGGATTCCACAGCATTATTTTGACTGTGTGTAAAAATATGAAGTCTTCTTAAAACAGGTTTAGCTACATTAAAATTGTGTAAGCACATAAAACATAGCGAATATAAAACATTAAATTAATATAAAACATTAAATTCATACCTAAATGCATCGTTGTAAAATAATGCTCTCCCCTATGTCTGCTCTTTTTTGTCAGAATCTATTGCATCGCTAAACATATACACTAGATGTCAGTGTTGTGCTACTTCCTTGATTCAGAAAGGCGTCATAGCCCAGTGGTTTTCAAACCTCTCCTAGGGGACCCCCAGACGTTTCCCAATTTTATTGTAGCCCTAAACCAGCTCACTGATTTACCTAATCAAGGGTTTCATGATTAGTCGACAAGCTCAATAAGGTGCGTTAGCTCTGGAATAGTTCAAATACATGGAACGGCTGGGGGTCCCCGAGGAGAGGTTTGAAAACCCCTGTCATAGCCTACTACTACACCGTGTGAACCCACACTGGGAGAAGGATGACATTAAAAATGGACTTAAACAGGGAAGGCCTAATAAGTAAAATAAGAAACACTAATTTTCATTTTCCATTGGGATTTAATTTTAATTTTTACGTTTGAACACAACCCTGCCCACTGCTCACTGCTCACTGCTTACCTCAGCCTGGTAGGGGTAGGAGTCCTCAGTATCCACGCCTCCAGGGGCCAATGACTTGATGTACTCGAAGGCCTGGTCCATGAGACCGCCCATGCAGCCCATGTTGCCGAAATCGCCGGAGCAGTCAACCAGCTGCTGCTCACTGAGGGGCACCAGCTTACTGGTCTTCTTATAGTACTGGCCTTCCAGAGATCCAGTCTGAGGGAGGGAGGGCGGTAGATGGGGGAGTTAGAGAGACTTTGGCAGGGAGATGTAAATGTAAAATGAAGGACACTCACATTCTAATAGATTTACCTTTGCAAAGTTTTAGGGTCACAACCCACAGTGTTTGGAAAACAGCCGTATACAAAAATGGAAACATTTACAGACTGGGGATTATTGTTTCTCTCTCACCACGCACAAGACGAAAGAGAACAAGTATTTTTTATTTAAAAAAAATTTTTTGGGGGGGGGGGGGGGGTAGATCAGCTTAATATTGTAGATAGATTGTAACTTCCATCAATATAATTGTCTGCATCACTTCCAATCAATATATATATATATATACACATACACATACACACATACATACACATACAGTGGGGGAAAAAAGTATTTAGTCAGCCACCAATTGTGCAAGTTCTCCCACTTAAAAAGATGAGAGAGGCCTGTAATTTTCATCATAGGTACACGTCAACTATGACAGACAAATTGAGAAAAAAAATCCTGAAAATCACATTGTAGGATTTTTTATGAATTTATTTGCAAATTATGGTGGAAAATAAGTATTTGGTCAATAACAAAAGTTTCTCAATACTTTGTTATATACCCTTTGTTGGCAATGACACAGGTCAAACGTTTTCTGTGAGTCTTCACAAGGTTTTCACACACTGTTGCTGGTATTTTGGCCCATTCCTCCATGCAGATCTCCTCTAGAGCGGTGATGTTTTGGGGCTGTCGCTGGGCAACACGGACTTTCAACTCCCTCCAAAGATTTTCTATGGGGTTGAGATCTGGAGACTGGCTAGGCCACTCCAGGACCTTGAAATGCTTCTTACGAAGCCACTCCTTCGTTGCCCGGGCGGTGTGTTTGGGATCATTGTCATGCTGAAAGACCCAGCCACGTTTCATCTTCAATGCCCTTGCTGATGGAAGGAGGTTTTCACTCAAAATCTCACGATACATGGCCCCATTCATTCTTTCCTTTACATGGATCAGTCGTCCTGGTCCCTTTGCAGAAAAACAGCCCCAAAGCATGATGTTTCCACCCCCATGCTTCACAGTAGGTATGGTGTTCTTTGGATGCAACTCAGCATTCTTTGTCCTCCAAACACGACAAGTTGAGTTTTTACCAAAAAGTTATATTTTGGTTTCATCTGACCATATGACATTCTCCCAATCCTCTTCTGGATCATCCAAATGCACTCTAGCAAACTTCAGACGGGCCTGGACATGTACTGGCTTAAGCAGGGGGACACGTCTGGCACTGCAGGATTTGAGTCCCTGGCGGCGTAGTGTGTTACTGATAGTAGGCTTTGTTACTTTGGTCCCAGCTCTCTGCAGGTCATTCACTAGGTCCCCCCGTGTGGTTCTGGGATTTTTGCTCACCGTTCTTGTGATCATTTTGACCCCACGGGGTGAGATCTTGCGTGGAGCCCCAGATCGAGGGAGATTATCAGTGGTCTTGTATGTCTTCCATTTCCTAATAATTGCTCCCACAGTTGATTTCTTCAAACCAAGCTGCTTACCTATTGCAGATTCAGTCTTCCCAGCCTGGTGCAGGTCTACAATTTTGTTTCTGGTGTCCTTTGACAGCTCTTTGGTCTTGGCCATAGTGGAGTTTGGAGTGTGACTGTTTGAGGTTGTGGACAGGTGTCTTTTATACTGATAACACGTTCAAACAGGTGCCATTAATACAGGTAACGAGTGGAGGACAGAGGAGCCTCTTAAAGAAGAAGTTACAGGTCTGTGAGAGCCAGAAATCTTGCTTGTTTGTAGGTGACCAAATACTTATTTTCCACCATCATTTGCAAATAAATTCATTAAAAATCCTACAATGTGATTTTCTGGATTTTCTTTTCTCAATTTGTCTGTCATAGTTGACGTGTACCTATGCTGAAAATTACAGGCCACTCTCATCTTTTTAAGTGGGAGAACTTGCACAATTGGTGGCTGACTAAATACTTTTTTTCCCCACTGTACATATACACACATACACACCCACATACATACATACATACATACATACATACATACATACATACATACATACATACATACATACATACATACACATACATATCCTTTCATAATATATATATATATTCCCCTTTATTACTTTCCAACCCCGCCACCCTTTCCCCACTTGGAGTAAACTAGTGAACAACAACGCCTAGGCCTCTACTTCCGGCCCATACCCACTATCTACATTTTATGGACACAGTCAATTTTACAATAATTACATTTTGTTTGTTCTTTCTCCTGAACTTCTTCTACTCTCAACCTCTCCGATCATTTTCATGATGTCCATCCGGTTTGCTTCTATATGCCATATCTTTCTAACTATGCTCCTTCACAAAAGCTCCCAACCTACAACCCATACACCTATTATGGACACAGCGTGCCTACATTATTAGTTATCTTGTTATTGTTTGTTGTTAGTTGTTATTAGTCCCATCCTTCAATTCCATTCAACACCTCCCATCTATCTTTTAACACCATCCATATAGGATTTCTATTTGCCATATATATTTCAACTGTACTGTGATGTCTTACAGAGAACAAGAGAACAAGTATTAGAACAGGCTGACCAATTACTCAACTACAGTGGAGGCTGGTGGGAGGAGCTATAGGAGGTCTCATTGTAATGGCTGAAATTGAATAAATGGAACGGAGTCAAACATGTGGTTTCCATATGTTTGATGTGTTTGATACCGTTCCATTTATTCCATTCCAGCCATTACAATGAGCCCGTCTTTCTATAGCTCCTCCCACCAGCCTCCACTGCTTAACTACATCTGACTAGAGCAGAGTTTAGGCTGTAGTTAACTCGCTCTCTTAACCCCTTCCTTCCTTCTCCCTTTCTTACCGCACTGAATGCCCAGCAGGAGCCGCACTGCTTCTGGTCCTTGATGGGGGTGACGTAGCCCTTTTCCCTCCAGTCCACGGTGGTGGGCAGGTCGTTGTCCCCAAGCATTGGGAAGAAGGTAGAGCCGCCGCGGGGCTTGGAGGTGTTGAAGGAGCCCAGGCAACCCAGGGAGATGACGCGTCTGTACTCCTCGTTATCCTGCGATAGAGGGACACAACAATAGATACACATACTAATTTATACATCATTTACATTAGATACACTGGTGGTGGATGAGGTGAGTTTCCCCTTCCTATGTAAAGCGCTTTGAAAACCTTAGTTGGTAGAAAGGTGCTATATAAATCCAATCCATTATAATAATTATTTATTATCACTGGACACAATTATTTCAGAAATGTATTTCCTTTGTTTTGGGGTGGATCTATCCTTCTATTGTACTTCACTATTTAGTTCAGATAAATGATACAGATCACAACATATTAACAAGTCCATAGTTCATCAAAATCATGTCAATTTAATTGTCAATATAATCGTGTCAGTTTTCTTTATTTTCTACGAATGCTGTAAATCTGAAAATGGGGCAGACAAAGAGAGATCCTTCTTTTGCTAATTTAATCATTTTATCCTTCATAAATCTACATATAAATATGTGAGCTGTTCTAGTTATACAGTGGTATGTTGCTTGGCCCTACCATGTCAGCGAAGGAGGTCATGCCCAGGCGGTAGGTCTTGATGCCCTGGTCAGCCAGCATGTTGTGAACCAGCACCAGCTTCCGGTTAGAGATCCAGGAGCTCATGCGCTGAGCCTCCTCCACCTGAGAGCTGTAAGACTTCCCTGTAGGAGTCAAAGTCAGTTCACTGAAGGCCTTATTCAGACTTGAAATAAATTGACTAAACATGACTATTTTTGACTTACAGTAAGTCCATGTTTTATTGACTTAAGTCCATGTTTTATTGACTTAAGTCCATGTTTTATTGATTTAAGTCCATGTTTTATTGACTTAAGTCCATGTTAAGTCTACTTATCTCAAGTCTGAATCGGGCCCTCAGTGAGGAAACAATAGAAAAATCAATGAAACCAGACTTTCAGGATTAACAGGCGCCTCTATTAAATACCTCTAAATATAGTAACAAAATATGCAGGCTTTGAGTAGCTCGAGACATTTTGTAGTTGTATGTAAGTAGCTCTTATGAAAGTAAAGGTTGTCGCCTCCTGCTCTACAACGTCTTGAACAGGATGATGAGAGAGCAGAGGTTCAGATTGATAATAAACATGAAGAAAAGAGGAGATAGTCACACACTCCATTGTTGTCAATGATAAGAAGCTAAAGTGAAACAAGCTGACGTGAAGAGAGATGCTTCTCTTACCAAACTTCAGTTTCCAGGCATGGAACTCCAAGTCCTCCAATGAGAGGCTAGCGGCACTAGCCACTGCCAGAGCAGCAGCCACAACTACCAACAATTTCATTCTGAGGAGAAAGACAGCAGAGATTTACTGAGAACAACAGGAGACAGATCATACATGGAGCTACAGTATGCACCAGATGTTTCTCTTTATCTCTCTCTCATACAGTCTTTATTTTCTCTGTTTTTCTCTCTTTCCTTCTCTTTCTCTCTGTATCTCTCTCTCTCACAATATGTATCTTTCAATAAATATTAGTTTCTATCTGACACAGGAAGCATGTGTGTGTGTATTTGTGTCTGTGTCTGTGGCTGCTCACCTGTGTGTGTGTAGGATGTCTTGAAGCCACTGGCTGGTGATGGATAACTGTCACTCTGTCCTCTGCTTAAGTACTTGCTGTGGTTATTGTTCAGTCAGGTGCCTGTCACGAAGCCATAAACTTCAGCAGGGGAAGACACGGGGGCGAGACAGACCAGAGAATGCTTACCAGTCAATTTACTGGAAGAAAACAGGGTGTGGGAAATCACACTAGAACATTTGCATGACAAAAATGTCTTTGTTTTAGGGAACATCATGTCATTTAGATCTTCTTTATTGTAGAAGGAATACTTACATTAGTCTTTACAGTATGTTGTGACAGGGCAGACAATACTTACATTTGTCTTTACAGTATGTTGTGACAGGGCAGAAAATACTTACAAATGTTTTGATAATTTTCTTTCAATTCACAAGTGGGTGAATCTCACTGGCATTACTCTGTCCCATTATGTGTAGCCCATGTATCTGATGCTGTCTGGACTAAAAGAGTATAACATGTTGCCGCCGTAGCATTTGATTAATTGATTAATCAAAATAATTAGCCAATCAGCGTTGAGCTGAGCTCAACTATGGGTTGTCTTGGTGCAGCAAAACGTCCCCCAAGGGAGGCCAGTTTGGATTTGGCTTCATACCAATCAAATCACTTCCTAAGCAAAACGTCATTTTCAGAAAAACTTGTCTGTTTCTAGTCTGCTTGTGTTGATGTCCTGCAGTAGCTAGCTTGCTAAATCGGCCCTTTCCTAAGCCATGGATGGAAATGGGGATTTGGACGTGTGGTTTTGACTTAATTCTCTGTACAGGCCAATTATTATGACGGAGATTCAGATCTAACCATACATTCATATGTTTTGCCACTGGCCTGAGACGACGATTGAAGTTCAATATGTAGCCTAGATGTAGCCTAGTAGGCTCACGTTAACTAGCTAGCTAACTTAGTTGGTTCATTGTTGCCCATGTTAGGAAGTTAGGCTAGCAAGCGTTTTAGCTAGGTAGCCTATGACAACAAAAACTCAAAGTGTACTGCATGACATAGCCATAGACCGTTTTGCCAACATGAAAGAGAGGACGATGGCGTTCAACTAGTCTACAAGTAGGGTGAGTGAAAAAAAATGGTGTTACTTGCGCACGCACACACACACACAGAAATCAGTACCATGGACAGCCACATGATACAGTGGCTTGCGAAAGTATTCACCCCACTTGGCATTTTTCCTATTTTGTTGCCTTACAACCTGGAATTTAAATGGATTTTGGGGGGGTTTGTATCATTTGATTTAAACAACATGCCTACCACTTTGAAGATGCAAAGTATTTTTTGTTGTGAAACAAACAAGAAATAAGAAAAAAAAGTCAATACTTTGTAGGGCCACCTTTTGCAGCAATTACAGCTGCAAGTCTCTTGGGGTATGTCTCTATAAGCTTGGCACATCTAGCCACTGGGATTTGTGTCCATTCTTCAAGGCAAAACTGCTCCAGCTTCTTCAAGTTGGATGGGTTCCGCTGGTGTACAGCAATCTTGAAGTCATTCCACAGATTCTCAATTGGATTGAGGTCTGGGCTTTGACTAGGCCATTCCAAGACATTTAAATGTTTCCCCTTAAACCACACAAATATTGCTTTAGCAGTATGCTTAGGGTCATTGTCCTGCTGGAAAGTGAACCTCTGTCTCAGTCTCAAATCTCTGGAAGACTGAAACAGGTTTCCCTCAAGAATTTCCCTGTATTTAGCGCCATTCATCATTCCTTCAATTCTGACCAGTTTCCCAGTCCCTGCTGATGAAAAACATCCCCACAGCATGATGCTGATGCTGCCACCACCATGCTTCACTGTGGGGATGGTGTTCTCGGGGTGATGAGAGGTGTGGGGTTTGCGCCAGACATAGCGTTTTCCTTGATGGCCAAAAAGCTCAATTTTAGTCTCATCTGATCAGAGTACCTTCTTCCATATGTTTGGGGAGTCTCCCACATGCATTTTGGGAACACCACACTTTGTGACTGTTGTCTTTTTGTTGTCACGGCCTTATTGTATGTCACGGTGGTGTATGAACAAATAGGTTATAGAGCAAACAACGCAATTATCACAACAGAGGTTGTAATATGGCCTTTTTACTGGCTTGGCTTGGCTTCCCCAGTGATTTTACCCACGCAACACTACTGAACCAAACCTTGTTGTTTATTGTTAATGTTTGGTTAATTGGTTTAAACCCGGGATAAATTGAGATGAAAACTGTATACGTATGTCAACAGCTATTTGATGCAACATGATTACAGTGCAGTAGCCTAATAACATAAGTGAAATAGCATGGAAACAATCATGTCTGAATCACTTTGTTTCCAGTACACATGTAGCCCTGAATTGGGTGAGTTTCATTTTCTGTTTAGGGTTTCCATCAACGGTGATGCTTCAACTTCTTTGCAAGAAATGACTAATGCAACATTTACGGAAGGCTTTCATTTCCACATTTCTCATCTCTTACTGGGTGTCACATGGTAGCGGTGCGCTCCACTACCATGTCTTCCTATTTGACTGTTTCGGAGGTGTCCAGATGTCCTGTGGTAATGGTCATGGTAATTCCTCTTAACTAGTCGACGCTGAGAGGGTATAAGAGGAACATGTGCACACGTGACATCACAGCTGTTCGAAGTGTCTACTGCATGCCGTACGCATATTACTGAAGTTTGGGTCATCTCACTGGAAACACATCGGAATAAAAAAATAATACATATGGGTTGTTTTATATAATTTACTACATTTAAACATTTACCAATACTAGAGCAACTTATATAACAACCCATATATTTGGGGAGGTGTTGGGTTTGCGCCAGAAATAGTATTTTCCTTGATGGCCAAAAAGCTCAATTTTAGTCTCATCTGACCATATGTTTGGGGAGTCTCCCACATGCCTTTTGGCGAACACCAAACGTGTTTGCTTATTTTTTTCTTTAAGCAATGCCTTTTTTCTGGCCACCCTTCCGTAAAGCCCAGCTCTGTGGAGTGTACGGCTTAAAGTGGTCCTATGGACAGATACTCCATTCTCCGCTGTGGAGCTTTGCAGCTTCTTCAGGGTTATCTTTGGTCTCTTTGTTACCTCTCTGATTAATGCCCTCCTTGCCTGGTCCGTGAGTTTTGGTGGGCGGCCCTCTCTTGGCAGGTTTGTTGTGGTGCCATATTCTTTCAATTATTCTTTTATAATGGATTTAATGGTGCTCTATGGGATGTTCAAACTTTCGTATCTTTTTTTATAAGCCAACCCTGATCTGTACTTCTCCACAACTTTGTCCCTGACCTGTTTGGAGAGCTCCTTGGTCTTCATGGTGCCGCTTGCTTGGTGGTGCCCCTTGCTTAGTGGTGTTGCAGACTCTGGGGCCTTTCAGAACAGGTGTATATATACTGAGATCATGTGACAGATCATGTGACACTTAGATTGCACACAGGTGGACTTTATTTAACTTATTATGTGACTTCTGAAGGTAATTGGTTGCACCAGATCTTATTTAGGGGCTTCATAGCAAAGGGGGTGAATACATATGCACGCACCACTTTTCAGTTATTTATTTTCACTTGACCAATTTGGACTATTTTGTGTATGTCCATTACATGAAATACAAATACAAATCCATTTAAATTACAGGTTGTAATGCAACAAAATAGGAAAAAATGCCAAGGGGGATGAATACTTTTGCAAGGCACTGTAGTTTTTTGGGGTATCTGTACTTTAATTTACTATTCATATTTTTGACAACTTTTTATTTTGCTTCACTACATTCCTAAAGAAAATAATGTACTTTTTACTCCATACATTTTCCCTGACACCCAAAAGTACACATTACATTTTGAATGCTTAGCAGGACAGGAAAATTGTCAAATTCATGCACTTATCAAGAGAACATCCCTGGTCGTCCCTACTGCCTCTGATCTGGCGGACTCACTAAACAGAAATGGTTCTTTTGTAAATGATGTCTGAGTGTTATAGTGCGCCCAGTCTATCCGTAAATTTAAAAAACAAGAAAATGGTGCCGTCCGCTTTTGTCACACTCTGGCTCCGGGACTGTGTGTTAGAGCCAGGGTGTATTTCATTTGGTGGTGTTGGGTTGGGTGAGTTTCATTTGTTTGTGTTTTTGGTGATTGGTTAATGACTCCCAATCGGAGGTAACGAGTGTCAGCTGTCGGCTCGTTATCTCTGATTGGGAGCCATATATATTCTGTGTGTTTTCTCCTGTGTTTTGTGGGTTATTGTTTCCTTGTGCTATGTTCAGTCGGTGTCATAGAGAACTTCACGTATCGTCTTTTGTTGTTTTTTCGTGGTCGCTTTGATAAATAAAGTCATCATGTTCACTCACAACGCTGCGCATTGGTCTCCTCCTTCAGACGATCGTGACAGCTTTGCTTAATATGAGGAGTTTGAAACAATTTATACTTTTACTTTTACTTTCGATACTTAAGTATATTTTAGAAATTACATTTACTTTTGATACTTAAGTATATTTAAAACCAAATACTTTTAAACTTTTACTCAAGTAGTATTTTACTGGGTGACTTTCACTTTTACGTGAATCATTTTCTATTAAGGTATGTTGACTTTTACTCAAGTACGACAATGGGGTACGTTTTCCACCACTGTTGTATGTTTCCATCAACAACAGTGCAGAACATTCTGTCTACCCACAAACTTCCTGTTAGAAGTTCACCTTGGAAAGTTTCCCTCTCAATGTTTTTCATCTAGCTCTCCCTCCTAAGTCTCTCTCCCTCCTTTTACCTGTCCTTAATTGTAGCCATTCTATGTGACATATAGCTAATAAGTTATTTTTGTGACATAAGTAATATGCCACCAAAAGTGACATTTAAGGGAAAATCAACAAGGGGATATGCGTTCTATGGAAAATAATGAACGATGTGAAAGGTGTGTTCCACGACACGCTAACGGAGTGGAACTAACCTTCCACGGAGTTGCATTATTTTCCAGAGAACGCATACAGCCCCGAGTTAATTATCGCTTTTATACCATGGCTATAGTTTAACAGATTAGAAATGTGTTCATATGCAGGTAGAAATATGTTTAACATGAAGTAGCTAGCAAGTTTACTAGATAGCTACAGTAGTTTCCTTGGTAACCAAACAAACAGACTTGCTAGTTTAGCTAACCAAACCATCAGTCCTAGCTTGCTATTATGAAAATTGTATTTCGGCAATGCCAATAATGTTTTCAATTCGACTTTTGCTTTCAAAAGCAGCTCAAATGTAAAACATGTAAGAATGAACTAAAGCCATTGATTACCACCGTGCTGATATAGCGTGCGTTATAGGGAAATAATGCACGCTCTAGAATGCCCTTCAAGCCAATCAGAAACGAGTATTCAACAATACCTAATATGTCAGCTTCAGTGACATATTTACAATGATTAAATGTCACTAAATTTGACAGAACTTTTCCAATGGTGAATTTCTGCATGGTCATTTTAGGACAATGGTCATCATGAGGGCAGTGGACATGAGCGTGTCTCCAAGTCACAAGACCTTCCTGTCAAAACAAAAGCCCCAGCCAATAAAATACAGTTAAAGAATACAAATGAAAAGGTAAGCCAAACGTTCTGATGGGAAAGGCAATGAACTCAATAAAACCTCGAAGTCAGCCTTCTTCTAGTCACATGTTTAGGTAGCCTGTCTTTCTCATAGCTATAAGAACACTGTAATCAAAAGGTCTGTTTGGTATCTATGTCGTATTTTGGCAGGAAGGTACGGTATGTAAATATGTACCTATATGTACATATCTACCTCAATTACCTCATACCCCTGCATATCGACTCGGTACTGTATATAGCCAAGTTATCTTTACTCATTATCTTTCAACATTTATATTATTTATATTTTTTTCTCTCAGCATTGTCGGGAAGAGCCCGTAAGTAAGCATTTTACTGTTAGTCTACACAGGTTGTTTACAAAGCATGTGACAAATAACATTTGATTCGATTGATCTGAAATCCATGAAGCATTCCATTGAACTGTGCGATTGGAAGACAGGAGTTGGTGCTGTCAGGTCATGCAGTCTGTCACACTCCAGCCAGAGAACCCTTCAGGTCTGTAGGAAATTACTAGCCTGGTTACCAGTCTGTTTAGCTAACATCCCTCTATCCTGGTTACCAGTCTGTTTAGCTAACATCCCTCTATCCTGGTTACCAGTCTGTTTAGCTAACATTCCTCTATCCTGGTTACCAGTCTGTTTAGCTAACATGCCTCTATCCTGGGTACCAGTCTGTTTAGATAACATTCCTCTATCCTGGGTACAGTCTGTTTAGATAACATTCCTCTATCCTGGGCACCAGTCTGTTTAGATAACATTCCTCTATCCTGGGTACAGTCTGTTTAGATAACATTCCTCTATCCTGGGTACCAGTCTGTTTAGCTAACATTCCTCTATCCTGGGTACCAGTCTGTTTAGCTAACATTCCTCTATCCTGGGTACAGTCTGTTTAGCTAACATTCCTCTATCCTGGGTACAGTCTGTTTAGATAACATTCCTCTATCCTGGTTACCAGTCTATTTAGCTAACATTCCTCTATCCTGGGTACCAGTCTGTTTAGATAACATTCCTCTATCCTGGGTACCAGTCTGTTTAGCTAACATTCCTCTATCCTGGGCACCAGTCTGTTTAGATAACATTCCTCTATCCTGGGTACCAGTCTGTTTAGCTAACATTCCTCTATCCTGGGTACCAGTCTGTTTAGCTAACATTCCTCTATCCTGGGTACCAGTCTGTTTAGCTAACATTCCTCTATCCTGGGTACAGTCTGTTTAGCTAACATTCCTCTATCCTGGGTACAGTCTGTTTAGATAACATTCCTCTATCCTGGTTACCAGTCTATTTAGCTAACATTCCTCTATCCTGGGTACCAGTCTGTTTAGCTAACATTCCTCTATCCTGGGTACCAGTCTGTTTAGATAACATTCCTCTATCCTGGTTACCAGTCTGTTTAGCTAACATTCCTCTATCCTGGGTACCAGTCTGTTTAGCTAACATTCCTCTATCCTGGGTACCAGTCTGTTTAGCTAACATTCCTCTATCCTGGGTACAGTCTGTTTAGCTAACATTCCTCTATCCTGGTTACCAGTCTGTTTAGCTAACATTCCTCTATCCTGGTTACCAGTCTGTTTAGCTAACATTCCTCTATCCTGGGTACAGTCTGTTTAGCTAACATTCCTCTATCCTGGTTACCAGTCTGTTTAGCTAACATTCCTCTATCCTGGTTACCAGTCTGTTTAGCTAACATTCCTATATCCTGGTTACCTGTCTGTTTAGCTAACATTCCTCTATCCTGGGTACAGTCTGTTTAGCTAACATTCCTCTATCCTGGGTACAGTCTGTTTAGCTAACATTCCTATATCCTGGTTACCTGTCTGTTTAGCTAACATTCCTCTATCCTGGTTACCAGTCTGTTTAGCTAACATTCCTCTATCCTGGGTACAGTCTGTTTAGCTAACATTCCTCTATCCTGGTTACCAGTCTGTTTAGCTAACATTCCTCTATCCTGGGTACAGTCTGTTTAGCTAACATTCCTCTATCCTGGTTACCAGTCTGTTTAGCTAACATTCCACTGCTTGTACTCTGTGTCATGTAAGATTGTTCATATTTGAAGATTGCCGAAAGGCCAGTCTGTTTGGCAATGACACGGAGTACAAGGAGTAGAATGTTAACAGACCACTCTAAACAGACTGGTACACAGGTTAGAAAAGTACACTATTAACACTAATCTAGAACCGGTTACATTACTGAGAGAAGATGTTGTTCAGAATGAGTGCAATGGTTTTGTCACCTCACCAATCTTAGTATTTACTCAGCATTTCTACTGGGGGAAGACTTGCTGCATGTGTGGTGTGTGGATCCCACGTATTTCTAGAGAAGTACATAAATTATATACAGGAAATGAAAAGGCCATGACATTTATCAAATTAATTGGTCCTTTTTTATAAGCGCAGTAATTGTGTGTAATTCATTCGTAAGACTAAAATATTCTTCTTATGCATCTTATGAATTCATATAATAAAATGTCATAGTAATATGAAACACCTTCATTGCATTTTGACTACATTTATATTTATGCGTGTTATCCTGTATTAGAATGTATTTTGATAATATTTATTTTCAATCTGGGATTTCATGTATACTGTAGCTATCAAAGTGAGGCCAGGGCTTGTGGGGGAGGTGTGCTGTCACCCAAACACCGAAAGTGACTTTATGAATGAGACCGTGAGACAGACAGAGACCACCACAGTTGTACAGTAAAACCACAACACTCATACACTCACTCACACACTCCTGCAAGCTCGCACGCACACACCCTTACAGAAAAATCACATGATTTCACATGTGGAAAATGCTGATTAACCACTGAACACCTGGTATGGTGCTATGTGAGTTAAAGTGTGGATGCACAAAGTTAACAACCTATGCTGCATTTACAGCAGGAGTCAAGTGACAAGTCTACTTGATTTGCAAGAAAGAACATATGACTAACTATAAAGGAGGGAGAGTTCATAGATCAAGGTTAATGGTGTTTTTTTCATGAGGTGTGTAGGTGGCAGTTGGCCAAATGTCTAATTTTTACTTGTGTTCGTGAGATCATGTTGATATTGTCACATGTAAGACTTTGTCAAATGTTAATCGGTGGCCCAGTGGTTCAATAGATATGTTGCATGTGTTCATGTCGCTATTAGTCTATAGTACTGTGTGACATTTTGGCAGTGTTTACACATGCAGAACCAATCATGATATTTTGTCTATTTACTGGCAAAATATCTGATTTGTCAAAAGACCAATAATTAGGCAAAGATCAGAATTGGGCTGCCTGTATAAACGCGGCCAATGTGACTGACACTGTAGGCCAGCAAATGCACAGCCATTCTCTGACATTAAAACCTGGTTGCTGTCCAAGAAATGTCACCTGGCTGCAATTCAAGACCAATAACCAGGTAGTCTATAACAAGGTAAAGGAACGAAGAAGCTGGGCCGCCAACATACAATAAATGTTTAATATATTTAACCAATAAGGTCAAATCAGCTGGAAATTAGGCTGCCATAAAACCACATTGAACAATGTTATCATCAACACATCTGACAGAGTAAATAAGACATTTAAAAAATAGTATCAAACAGGCCTC
This sequence comes from Coregonus lavaretus, assembly GCF_964263955.1. NCBI lineage: Eukaryota > Metazoa > Chordata > Actinopteri > Salmoniformes > Salmonidae > Coregonus > Coregonus lavaretus. The sequence continues at coordinate 259,899 of NW_028162988.1, read as the reverse complement.
AATTAATGAATTGTAATAAATAATCATAATAAATGTGACTCCATCCCATGATCCTTCGACTCATTCAGATGACCTGCTGACAGATGGACAACGTATCATTCTGGTAACTGACTCTGGGTGAGTTTGGGTTTCTATTACAGTAACTCAGATGACCTGCTGTCAGATGGACAATGTGTCATTCTGGTAACTGACTCTGGGTGAGTTTGGGTTTCTTTTACTGTACGTGATGATGGGGTAGATCATGTTACATGGCATATTCATTGTCTAAGAAATAGCATTTATTTACTTATTTATTATTTTACCTTTATCTAACACATTCTCTATTACAATAACAACTTTTAGGGCCTCTGATGATCAAGAAGAACTTGCGGTACGGATGATCACTGGAAATGGTCCTTAGTGGCTCAGTCTGTAAAGCATGGCGCTTACAACGCCATGGGTCATGAGTTTGATTCCTGCTGGGGCCACCCATATGAAAAATGTATGCCTGTAGGTCGCGTTTGGATAAAAGCATCTGCTAAATGGCATATTATTATTATGTTACAAATACTGCTATTGTTCTGTACCCACTGGTGTCATTCACAATCCCTTTCAATCCATGTTGATAAAGGAATATACCAGGTGGGCATTCTTAACTCAAATTCCTCTCTATTTCAGTTTCTGTATGGACATAAATGGACATGACCTATAGCAGTCATACTCACTCAGGAACTTTACTCTCTGTGCTGGCAGATTAGATTTTGCTTATCTGGAGTATTAATGAGAACTCTCCACCAGGGGGCAGTACTGTCCATAGCTACTGCAAGAACAGTGTGCATTCTAAGGGTAGCTATTTATACAATATGCTGTTACATTTTCTTCAGGTCATTACCGTGGTGGAATTTCCCTTTAACATATTAGTGACTTAATAGGATAGTAATTTAGAACATATTAGTCATTTAATAGGATAGTAATTTAGAACATATTAGTCATTTAACAGGATCTCTGAGGCTTAAATGGGATATAATATATCCTATATGCTTATAACAGGTTATAAGACACCCTATAATACCTTTTGTAATTATGTACATGCATGGCTTTGAGTTGGATGCTTTGAGCAACAAGATACGCTCTTCTGCCTCCTCATAAAGTCATTCCAACTTGCAGAACAGTGGCAGTGCTAGTGGCAGTGCTAGCTGTGCCACTAGAGATCCTGGTTCGAATCCAGGCTCTGTTGTAGCCGGCCGCGACCGGGAGATCGTTGTCCAGGGTAGGGGAGGGAATGGCCGGCAGGGATGTAGCTCAGTTGGTAGAGCATGGCGTTTGCAACGCCAGGGTTGTGGGTTCGATTCCCACGGGGGGCCAGTATGAAAAAAAGAATAAAATAAAAAATATTTATGTATGTACTCACTAACTGTAAGTCGCTCTGGATAAGAGCGTCTGCTAAATGACTAAAATGTAAATGTAAATGTTACTCGACATGTGTTTTCCCAAGCTTAGGGGCAATTTGAACCTTCCAAATGGCACCCTTTCCCTAAAAAGTGCACTACATTTGACTAGGAACCATAGGACTCAGGTCAAAAGTAGTTCACTGCAGAGGGAATAGGGTGCCATTTGGGACTTAGCCAATTACATACTTGGCTGCTCCCCAGTGGCTCAAAAATAATTTGTGTCTAAATGAACATGGGCGATGCTTGGCATACTTACACAATTTGAATATCATCTGGATCAATAGCGCAGCAACACTTAACTCAACTGGGAACCTAACTGGGAGGGTTGGAGGCATCTTCGATTACACATAATTGAAATTCACCACACGTTCCCACTTTACAGGTGACAAAGTGTCAACTGGAGGTGGAACATAATGGAATGGAAGGTCTTTGGATTGAGGCTGGACAAGAACTCCAACCTTGAGAATTTGGAATTGAATTCTGTTTCAATTAATTTACGCCCCACAAAACTATGTTGTTTACAATGATAACTCAAACATGATAATTTTAAGTGTCACATATACAGTGCCTTGCAAAAGTATTCATCCCCTTGGCGTTTTTCCAATTTTGTTGCATTACAACCTGTAATTTAAATGGATTTGGATTTGGATTTCATGTAATGGACATACACAAAATAGTTCAAATTGGTGAAGTGAAATGAAAAAAATAACTTGTTTCAAAAAATTCTCAAAAATAAATAATGGAAAGGTGGTGCGTGAATATGTATTCACCCCCTTTGCTATGAAGTCCCTAAATAAGATCTGGTGCAACCAATTACCTTCAGAAGTCAAATAATTAGTTAAATAAAGTCCACCTGTGTGCAATCTAATAGTCACATGATCTGTCACATGATCTCAGTACAGTCGTGGTCAAAAGTTTTGAGAATGACACAAGTATTGGTCTTCACAAAGTTCGCTGCTTCAGTGTTATGAGATATTTTTGTCAGATGTTACTATGGTATACTGAAGTATAATTACAAGCATTCCATAAGTGTCAAAGGCTTTTATTGACGATGACATTAAGTTTATGCAAAGAGTCAATATTTGCTGTGTTGACCCTTCTTTTTCAAGACCTATGCAATCCGCCCTGGCATGCTGTCAATGTCAGAGCTGGCGTAGGGGTGGTGTGGAAATCAGATGCAGGATGCAGAAGTAGTCCAAAATGCTTTAATAGAGTCCACAGAATGAACGGCTATAAACAGAGCCGGAGGCACAAGGAAAATAACGCACTAAGCGTAAATAACAAACACGCACAAATGTGCGGAACTCTCACTAGAAAAAATGAGCACAAACTTGACATAGAATCACCTGCTGACAACGAACAACTACACACAACCACAAGACAGAAACAACGAGAACTTAAAGGACACATAATCAAGACAAAATGAGAAACAGGTGTACAAAACAGACCAAACCAAATGAACACAGAAACAACGAACGGTGGCAGCTAGTACTCCGGGGACGACGACCGCCGAAGCCTGCCCGAACAAGGAGAAGGAGCAGCCTCGGCAGAAACCGTGACAGTACCCCCCCCTTGACGCGCGGCTCCAGCCGTGCGCCGACCCCGGCCTCGGGGACGACCAGGAGGACGCGGAGCAGGGCGCGTGGGATGACCCCGATGGAACTCAGTCAGAAGAGACGGGTCTAAGATATCTCTTCTCGGCACCCAGCACCGCTCCTCCGGACCGTACCCCTCCCACTCCACGAGATATTGGAGACCCCCCATCCGGCGTCTCGAATCCAGGATGGACCGGACTGTGTACGCCGGGGCCCCCTCGATGTCCAGCGGGGGCGGAGGAGTCTCGGCTATCTCACAGTCCTGGAGTGGACCAGCTACCACCGGCCTGAGGAGAGACACATGGAACGAGGGGTTAATATTTTTATAATCAATAGGAAGTTGTAATCTGTAACATACCTCGTTCAACCTCCTCAGGACTTTAAAAGGCCCCACAAACCGCCGACCCAGCTTCCGGCAGGGCAGGAGGAGGGGCAGGTTTCTGGTCGAGAGCCAGACTCGATCTCCCGGTGCGTACACCGGTCCCTCACTGCGGTGGAGATCGGCGCTCGCCTTGTGTCGACGGATGGCCCGCTGCAGATGTACGTGAGCAGCGTTCCATGTCTCCTCCGAGCGCCGCACCCACTCATCCACCGCAGGAGCATCGATCTGGCTCTGATGCCAAGGTGCCAGAGCCGGCTGGTACCCTAGTACACATTGGAAAGGAGTGAGTCTGGTGGAGGAGTGGCGAAGGGAGTTCTGAGCCATCTCGGCCCAGGGAACATACCTCGCCCACTCCTCCGGCCGGCCCTGGCAATACGACCTCAGAAACCTACCCACATCCTGGTTTACCCGTTCAACCTGCCCATTGCTCTCCGGGTGGTACCCCGAGGTAAGGCTCACAGAGACCCCCAAACGCTCCATGAACGCTCTCCAGACTTGAGAGGTAAACTGGGGGCCTCGATCAGACACTATATCCTCGGGGACCCCGTAATGCCGGAAGACGTGAGTAAATAGTGCCTCAGCGGTCTGTAGGGCAGTGGGGAGACCCGGCATGGGAAGGAGACGACAGGCCTTCGAGAACCGATCCACAACGACCAGGATGGTGGTATTTCCCTGGGAGGGGGGAAGGTCAGTAACGAAATCCACCGAGAGGTGAGACCAGGGTCGTTGTGGAACGGGCAGGGGTTGTAGCTTACCCCGGGGCAGGTGTCTGGGTGCCTTACACTGGGCACACACCGAGCAGGAGGAAACATAAACCCTCACATCCCTGGCTAACGTTGGCCACCAGTACTTAGCGCTAAGACAGTGCACCGTCCGGCCAATCCCTGGATGTCCAGAGGAGGGTGACGTGTGAGCCCAATATATAAGTCGATCCCGAACCTCGAGCGGAACGTACGTCCGACCCGCAGGACACTGTGGAGGGCTAGGATCGGTACGCAACGCCCGCTCGATTTCGGAATCGACCTCCCATACCACCGGTGCCACCAGGCAAGACGGCGGGAGTATGGGCGTGGGCTCAACGGACCTCTCCTCCGTGTCATACCGCCGGGACAGGGCATCTGCCTTACCGTTCTGGGACCCAGGGATGTACGTGATCTTAAAAACGAACCGGGTTAGAAACATGTTCCACCTAGCCTGGTGAGGGTTCAGTCTCCTAGCTGCCCGGATGTACTCCAGGTTTCGGTGGTCGGTCAAAATGAGGAAAGGGTGTTGAGCCCCCTCAAGCCAATGCCTCCACACCTTTAGGGCCTGGACCACGGCTAGCAACTCCCTGTCCCCCACGTCATAATTTCGCTCCGCCGGACTGAGCTTTTTAGAGTAAAAAGCACAGGGGCGGAGTTTCGGTGGCGTGCCAGACCGTTGCGAGAGCACGGCCCCTATACCGGCTTCAGACGCGTCTACCTCGACCTGGAATGGTAGCGCGGGATCCGGATGCGCCAGCACCGGCGCCGAGGTAAACAGGTCCTTCAGTCTCCCAAAAGCCCTATCCGCCTCAGCAGACCACTGCAAGCGCACCGGACCTCCCTTTAGAAGAGACGTTATGGGAGCTGCCACCTGTCCAAAACCCCGGATAAACCTCCTGTAGTAATTCACAAAGCCCAAGAACCGCTGCACCTCTTTAACAGTAGTTGGAGTTTGCCAATTACGCACGGCCGACACACGGTCAACCTCCATCTTAACCCCTGACGCAGACAACTGATAACCCAAAAAGGAGACAGACTCCTGGAAAAACAGACATTTCTCTGCCTTGACATATAGGTCATGCTCCAACAATCTCCTCAACACTCGGCGCACCAGGGCTACATGCTCGGCTCGAGTAGAAGAATACACCAGAATGTCGTCAATGTACACGACCACTCCTTGCCCCTGCATATCCCGGAAGATCTCATCTACGAAGGATTGGAAGACTGAAGGAGCATTCATTAACCCATATGGCATGACGAGATACTCGTAATGACCCGAGGTGGTACTAAACGCTGTCTTCCATTCGTCTCCCTCCCTAATACGCACCAAGTTGTATGCGCTCCTGAGGTCCAATTTTGTGAAGAACCGTGCCCCGTGTAAAGACTCCGTCATAGTCGCAATCAGAGGGAGTGGATAACTGTATTTCACAGTAATCTGATTGAGACTGCGGTAATCAATACACGGGCGCAAATCTCCATCCTTTTTCTTCACAAAAAAGAAACTCGAGGACGCAGGGGAAATGGAGGGCCGTATGTATCCCTGTCTCAGAGACTCGGCTATGTAAGTCTCCATAGCTCTCTTCTCCTCTTGAGACAAAGGATACACATGGCTCCGCGGAAGCGCAGCTCCTACCTGGAGGTCTATCGCACAATCCCCCCGTCTATGTGGTGGCAATTGCGTCGCCTTCGCCTTACTAAACACAAGTGCTAAATCCTCATACTCGGGGGGAATGTGCAATGCGGGCACTTGGTTTGGACTCTCCACCGAGGTCGCCCCTACGGAAACGCCCAGACATCGCCCTACGCACTGAGCAGACCACTCCTTAAGAGCCCTCTGTTGCCACGAAATAGAGGGATTATGGGTAATCAACCAGGGAAGCCCCAGCACCACCGGATACGCAGGAGAGTCAATAAGATATACAGTGAGGGAAAAAAGTATTTGATCCCCTGCTGATTTTGTACGTTTGCCCACTGACAAAGAAATGATCAGTCTATCATTTTAATGGTAAGTTTATTTGAACAGTGAGAGACAGAATAACAACAAAAAAATCCAGAAAAACGCATGTCAAAAATGTTATAAATTGATTTGCATTTTAATGAGGGAAATAAGTATTTGACCCCCTCTCAATCAGAAAGATTTCTGGCTCCCAGGTGTCTTTTATACAGGTAACGAGCTGAGATTAGGAGCACACTCTTAAAGCGAGTGCTCCTAATCTCAGCTTGTTACCTGTATAAAAGCCACCTGTCCACAGAAGCAGTCAATCAATCAGATTCCAAACTCTCCACCATGGCCAAGACCAAAGAGCTCTCCAGGGATGTCAGGGACAAGATTGTAGACCTACACAAGGCTGGAATGGGCTACAAGACCATCGCCAAGCAGCTTGGTGAGAAGGTGACAATAGTTGGTGCGATTATTCCCAAATGGAAGAAACACAAAATAACTGTCAATCTCCCTCGGCCTGGGGCTCCATGTAAGATCTCACCTCGTGGAGTTGCACTGATCATGAGAACGGTGAGGAATCAGCTCAGAACTACACGGGAGGATCTTGTCAATGATCTCAAGGCAGCTGGGACCATAGTCACCAAGAAAACAATTGGTAACACACTACGCCGTGAAGGACTGAAATCCTGCAGCGCCCGCAAGGTCCCCCTGCTCAAGAAAGCACATATACAGGCCCGTCTGAAGTTTACCAATGAACATCTGAATGATTCAGAGGAGAACTAGGTGAAAGTGTTGTGGTCAGATGAGACCAAAATGGAGCTCTTTGGCATCAACTCAACTTGCCGTGTTTGAAGGAGGAGGAATGCTGTCTATGACCCCAAGAACACCATCCCCACCGTCAAACATGGAGGTGGAAACATTATGCTTTGGAGGTGTTTTTCTGCTAAGGGGACAGGACAACTTCACCGCATCAAAGGGACGATGGACGGGGCCATGTACCATCAAATCTTGGGTGAGAACCTCCTTCCCTCAGCCAGGGCATTGAAAATGGGTCGTGGATGGGTATTCCAGCATGACAATGACCCAAAACACATGGCCAAGGCAACAAAGGAGTGGCTCAAGAAGAAGCACATTAAGGTCCTGGAGTGGCCTAGCCAGTCTCCAGACCTTAATCCCATAGAAAATCTGTGGAGGGAGCTGAAGGTTCGAGTTGCCAAACGTCAGCCTCGAAACCTTAATGACTTGGAGAAGATCTGCAAAGAGGAGTGGGACAAAATCCCTCCTGAGATGTGTGCAAACCTGGTGGCCAACTACAAGAAACATCTGACCTCTGTGATTGCCAACAAGGGTTTTGCCACCATGTACTAAGTCATGTTTTGCAGAGGGGTCAAATACTTATTTCCATCATTAAAATGCAAATCAATTTATAACATTTTTGACATGCTTTTTCTGGATTATTTTGTTGCTATTCTGTGTCTCACTGTTCAAATAAACCTACCATTAAAATAATAGACTGATCATGTCTTTGTCAGTGGGCAAACGTACAAAATCAGCAGGGGATCAAATACTTTTTTCCCTCACTGTAGCTGTATAGTCTCCTCATGACCCTCCTGCGTCCCCATCCTAAGTGGAGCTGTGACCTCCCTAATCAACCCCGATCCCAACGGACGGCTATCTAGAGCATGTACAGGGAAAGGATTGTTGACAGGAAGGAGGGGAATCCCTAACTCTGCACAAAATCTCCGATCTATAAAATTCCCAGCTGCGCCTGAATCTACTAGCGCCTTATGCTGGGAACGAGGTGCAACCTGTGGGAAGCAAACAGGTATGGTTAGGTGCACAACAGAGAGCTCTGGGTAAGTGGGGCGCCTACTCACCTGGAAGTACTCCCCAGTGCGTGGCCTGCCGTCTCGTCCCCTAGGAGACCCCCCCCCCAGCACCTGGCCGCAGTGTGTCCTCCACGGCCACAGTTGGTACAGGGGTTGGTCCCCCTGGGGCTCCTTCTCCTCTCCTCTCTAGCGCCAGCACCCCCGAACTCCATAGGACTAGGCTCGGAGGTGCTGGAGGGTGGAATGGACGACCCCCACTCAGGACGTCCGCGGGTGGCCAGCAGGGTGTCTAGGCGAATGGCCATATCCACCAACTGGTCAAACGTGAGGGTGGTGTCCCTGCAGGCCAACTCACGACGGACGTCCTCCCGTAGGCTGCAGCAGAGGTGGTCTATGAGGGCCCGCTCATTCCACCCTGCGTCTGCCGCTAGAGTCCGGAACTCCAGTGCAAACTCCTGGGCGCTCCTCTTCCCCTGTCGGAGGTAGAATAGACGTTCTCCCGCCGCCTTCCCCTCAGGTGGATGATCGAATACAGCCCTGAAGCGACGGGAGAACTCCGCATAGGTGATCGTCGCGGGGTCTATTCTCCTCCATTCGGCGTTGGCCCACTCCAACGCCTTGCCGGTGAGACAGGAGATGAGGGCGGAAACGCTCTCGTGTCCCGAGGGCACCGGGTGTACGGTGGCGAGGTAGAGTTCAACTTGTAGGAGGAAACCTTGACACCCGGCAGCGGTACCATCATACGCCCTCGGGAGCGAGAGCCGAATCCCACTGGGTTCCGGAGCGTGGACTAATGGACTGACCGGTGCTGGTGGTAATGTGGGAGGAGGCGTGGGTGCCCAACTGGTCTCCAGGCGATGCAGGGTGTTCATTACTCCCTGAAGAGCGTTGGTGATTTGAGCTATCCTGTCATCCTGTCCGCGGACGCGCTCCTCCCATGACTCGGTCGCTGCTGCGGCTCCTGCTGATTCCATGAGTTGGTGTGGGGGTGGTGTGGAAATCAGATGCAGGATGCAGAAGTAGTCCAAAATGCTTTAATAGAGTCCACAGAATGAACGGCTATAAACAGAGCCGGAGGCACAAGGAAAATAACGCACTAAGCGTAAATAACAAACACGCACAAATGTGCGGAACTCTCACTAGAAAAAATTAGCACAAACTTGACATAGAATCACCTGCTGACAACGAACAACTACACACAACCACAAGACAGAAACAACGAGAACTTAAAGGACACATAATCAAGACAAAATGAGAAACAGGTGTACAAAACAGACCAAACCAAACGAACACAGAAACAACGAACGGTGGCAGCTAGTACTCCGGGGACGACGACCACCGAAGCCTGCCCGAACAAGGAGAAGGAGCAGCCTCGGCAGAAACCGTGACAGTCAATTAACTTCTGGGCCACATCCTGACTGATGGCAGCCCATTCTTGCATAATCAATGCTTGGAGATTGTCAGAATTTGTAGGTTTTTGTTTGTCCACCCCCCTCTTGAGGATCGGCAACAAGTTCTCAATAGGATTAAGGTCTGGGGAGTTTCCTGGCCATGGACCAAAAATGTCAATGTTTTGTTCCCCGAGCCACTTAGTTATGACTTTTGCCTTATGGCAAGGTGCTCCATCATGCTGGAAAAGGCATTGGTCGTCACCAAACTGTTCTCGGATGGTTGGGAGAAGTTGCTCTCGGAGGATGTGTTGGTACCATTCTTTATTCATGGCTGTGTTCTTAAGCAAAAATGTGAGTGAGCCCACTCCCTTGGCTAACAAGCAACCCCACACATGAAATTGGATTAATCAGAGAAAATGACTTTACCCAAGTCCTCAGCAGTCCAATCCCTGTACCTTTTGCAGAATATAAGTCTGTCCCTGATGTTTTTCCTGGAGAGAAGTGGCTTCTTTGCTGCCCTTCTTGACACCAGGCCATCCTTCAAAAGTCTTCGCCTCACTGTGCGTGCAGATGCAAACACACCTGCCTGCTGCCATTCCTGAGCAAGCTCTGCACTGGTGGTGCCCCGATCCCGCAGCTGAATCAACTTTAGGAGACGGCCCTGGCACTTGCTGGACTTTCTTGGGCGCCCTGACGCCTTCTTCACAACAATTGAACCTCTCTCATTGAAGTTCTTGATGATCCGATAAATGGTTGATTTAGGTGCAATCTTACTAGCAGCAATATCCTTGCCTGTGAAGACCTTTTTGTGCAAAGCAATGATGACGGCACGTGTTTCCTTGCAGGTAACCATGGTTAACAGAGGAAGAACAATGATTTCAAGCACCACCCTCCTTTTAAAGCTTCCAGTCTGTTATTCTAACTCAATTAGCATGACAGAGTGATCTCCAGCCTTGTCCTCGTCAACACTCTCACCTGTGTTAACGAGAGAATCACTGACATGATGGCAGCTGGTCCTTTTGTGGCAGGGCTGAAATGAGGTGGAAATGTTTTTTTGGGATTAAGTTCATTTTCATGGCAAAGAGGGACTTTGCATTTATTTGCAATTCATCTGATCACTCTTCATGACATTCTGGAGTATATGTAAATTGCCATCATCAAAACTGAGGCAGCAGACTTTGTGAAAATTTGTATTTGTGTCATTCTCAAAACGTTTGACCATACAGTGGGGAAAAAAAGTATTTAGTCAGCCATCAATTGTGCAAGTTCTCCCACTTAAAAAGATGAGAGAGGCCTGTAATTTTCATCATAGGTACACGTCAACTATGACAGACAAATTGAGATTTTTTTTCTCCAGAAAATCACATTGTAGGATTTTTAATGAATTTATTTGCAAATTATGGTGGAAAATAAGTATTTGGTCACCTACAAACAAGCAAGATTTCTGGCTCTCACAGACCTGTAACTTCTTCTTTAAGAGGCTCCTCTGTCCTCCACTCGTTACCTGTATTAATGGCACCTGTTTGAACTTGTTATCAGTATAGAAAAACACCTGTCCACAACCTCAAACAGTCACACTCCAAACTCCACTATGGCCAAGACAAAAGCGCTGTCAAAGGACACCAGAAACAAAATTGTAGACCTGCACCAGGCTGGGAAGACTGAATCTGCAATAGATAAGCAGCTTGGTTTGAAGAAATCAACTGTGGGAGCAATTATTAGGAAATGGAAGACATACAAGACCACTGATAATCTCCCTCGATCTGGGGCTCCACGCAAGATCTCACCCTGTGGGGTCAAAATGATCACAAGAACGGTGAGCAAAAATCCCAGAACCACACGGGGGGACCTAGTGAATGACCTGCAGAGAGCTGGGACCAAAGTAACAAAGCCTACCATCAGTAACACACTACGCCGCCAGGGACTCAAATCCTGCAGTGCCAGACGTGTCCCCCTACTTAAGCAAGTACATGTCCAGGCCCGTCTGAAGTTTGCTAGAGTGCATTTGGATGATCCAGAAGAGGATTGGGAGAATGTCATATGGTCAGATGAAACCAAAATAGAACTTTTTGGTAAAAACTCAACTCGTCGTGTTTGGAGGACAAAGAATGCTGAGTTGCATCCAAAGAACACCATACCTACTGTGAAGCATGGGGGTGGAAACATCATGCTTTGGGGCTGTTTTTCTGCAAAGGGACCAGGACGACTGATCCGTGTAAAGGAAAGAATGAATGGGGCCATGTATCGTGATATTTTGAGAAAAACATCAGCAAGGGCATTGAAGATGAAATGTGGCTGGGTCTTTCAGCATGACAATGATCCCAAACACACCGCCCGGGCAACGAAGGAGTGGCTTCGTAAGAAGCATTTCAAGGTCCTGGAGTGGCCTAGCCAGTCTCCAGATCTCAACCCCATAGAAAATCTTTGGAGGGAGTTGAAAGTCCGTGTTGCCCAGCGACAGCCCCAAAACATCACTGCTCTAGAGGAGATCTGCATGGAGGAATGGGCCAAAATACCAGCAACAGTGTGCGAAAACCTTGTGAAGACTTACAGAAAACGTTTGACCTGTGTCATTGCCAACAAAGGGTATATAACAAAGTATTGAGAAACTTTTGTTATTGACCAAATACTTATTTTCCACCATAATTTGCAAATAAATTCATTACAAATCCTACAATGTGATTTTCTGGGAAAAGAAATCTCATTTTGTACCTATGATGAAACCTATGATGTACCTATGATGAAAATTACAGGCCTCTCTCATCTTTTTAAGTGGGAGAACTTGCACAATTGGTGGCTGACTAAATACTTTTTTTCCCCACTGTATATATATACACCTGTTCTGAAAGGCCCCAGAGTCTGCAACACCACTAAGCAAGGGGCACCACCAAGCAAGCGGCACCATGAAGACCAAGGAGCTCTCCAAACAGGTCAGGGACAAAGTTGTGGAGAAGTACAGATCAGGGTTGGGTTATAAAAAAATATTCCAAAGTTTGAACATCCCATAGAGCACCATTAAATCCATTATTAAAAAATGGAAAGAATATGGCACCGCAACAAACCTTCCAAGACAGGGCCGCCCACCAAAACTCATGGACCAGGCAAGGAGGGCATTAATCAGAGAGACAACAAAGAGACCAAAGATAACCCTGAAGGAGCTGCAAAGCTCCACAGCGGAGATTGGAGTATCTGTCCATAGGAACTCTTTAAGCCATACACTCCACAGAGCTGGGCTTTACTGAAGAGTGGCCAGAAAAAAGCCATTGCTTAAAGAAAAAAATAAGCAAACACGTTTGGTGTTCGCCAAAAGGCATGTGGGAGACTCCCCAAACATATGGAAGAAGGTACAGTGGCTTGCGAAAGTGTTCACCCCCCTTGGCATTTTTCCTATTTTGTTGCCTCACAACTTGGAATTACAATGTATTTTTTGGGGGGGTTGTATCATTTCATTTACACAACATGCCTACCACTTTGAAGATGCAAAATATTTTTTATTGTGAAACAAACAAGAAATAAGACAAAAAAACGGAACTTGAGCGTGCATAACTATTCACCCCCTCAAAGTCAATACTTTGTAGAGCCACCTTTTTCAGCAAGTCTCTTGGGGTATGTCTCTATAAGCTTGGCACATCTAGCCACTGGGATTTTTGCCCATTCTTCAAGGCAAAACTGCTCCAGCTCCTTCAAGTTGGATGGGTTCCGCTGGTGTACAGCAATCTTTAAGCCATACCACAGATTCTTAATTGGATTCCAAGACATTTAAATGTTTCCCCTTAAACCACTCGAGTGTTCCTTTAGCAGTATGCTTAGGGTCATTGTCCTGCTGGAAGGTGAACCTCCGTCCTAGTCTCAAATCTCTGGAAGACTGAAACAGGTTTCCCTCAAGACTTTCCCTGTATTTAGCGCCATCAATCATTCCTTCAATTCTGACCAGTTTCCCAGTCTCTGCCGATGAAAAACATCTCCACAGCATGATGCTGCCACCACCATGCTTCACTGTGGGGATGGTTTTCTCGGGGTGGTGAGAGGTGTTGGGTTTGCGCCAGACATAGCGTTATCCTTGATGGCCAAAAAGCTGTCCAGAGTACAGTGCCTTGCAAAAGTATTCATCCCCCTTGGCGTTTTTTCCTATTTTGTTGCATTACAACCTGTAATTTAAATTGATTTTTATTTGGATTTCATGTAATGGACATACACAAAATAGTCCAAATTGGTGAAGTGAAATGAAAAAAATAACCTGTTTCAGAAGATAGTTATGCACGCTCAAGTTTTCTGTTTTTTTGTCTTATTTCTTGTTTGTTTCACAATAAAAAATATGTTGCATCTTCAAAGTGGTAGGCATGTTGTCTAAATCAAATGATACAAACCCCCCAAAAATCCAGTTTAATTCCAGGATATAAGGCAACAAAATAGGAAAAATGCCAAGGGGGAGGTGAATACTTTCGCAAGCCACTGTATCTTCTGGCATTCGTTTATCACTAGCTTTCCCAGCAGGCAAAATGTGGCATGTAATGTGACACTTCCGTAATTTTCTGGTTGTAAAATGATCTTAGGTAAAGACAATTGTATGCATACTCATGACAACGTCAACACGTCATAGGAAAGACACCATATTTTGGACAGAAACGTCCTTTTATGATATCAATGCAGCCAGTTTTGCCTCTGGGTTCATACTTTTTAGTTTATGCTGACTGGTCCTTATAATAATTAAATAATTTGTCCATTTAATGATTAATAATAAATAATTGTTATAATCACTCAAAGAAATCCAGACAGATAGTGAAAGAAAGTCTGAATTTACCATACAAATATTTATTGACAATGATATTATTTCTTGTCAAAAGCAAGAGAAAGGACACACTAAGATCCGTCTTTTAAAACGACAAAAAATGGCATTTGTAAACAAACGACAGGAACATCAATGGAACACATTCAAATGATTAAATACTTGATCAGCAGCTTGATATGCTTCTCATTATATGGGTTGATCGTTGACATACCGTAGTATTTCCCTATCTCAAACTAAAATATAAGTTCATATATCAAACAATACTATCAAACACTTTTATGGTCGCCTCCCTCAACCATTCTTCAATCATTTCTCAACCGTACCTCAACCATCTTTTAAGAAAGCACAACTAAAGTATTTCCAGAGCACTGGCCAAATGAAGATTTCATTTCAGAAATGCACATTAAAACACAAATAAATATAAATACTGTTTTTTGGAGAGAAAAAACTACAACAAAAAAAACAAACAGCATTATGATCACAGTCACAATCCAAATCCATACACAGCCAGTCCGATTGTCTAATGTCCATTTGTTGACATGCAGATAATTGCCCAGATAATATGGATGACGAGTGCAGTGTCAACACAGAGAAGAGAATCTGCAGTAGGGGGGTGTAGTGAAACACTGGGCTACCGGATCTCATCCATCTTTATTTGCTCTTCCCCCGTGTCCAAAAATGAGCCTACCCCCTCTGCCTTTCTGTCAAAACCAGGTCACTGTTGCTAGCACCATGCCAGTGGCCTCCAATGGTCTCCATGCTGCCGCAGCCACACAGCTGTGCCCCGAGCAGCGATAGGAGAGGAGCGGGATAGGCCAGTCGGCACAGAACACAGAGCAGTGGTCGCCAAAGCTGTACCTCTTTTCTCTCTGTCTCTCTCTTTCTCTGCACTGCTCTCCACGAGCCCAGCCTCCGAGTCCTTATCTCCACGGTGCAAACACGTCGACCTGGAGCCTCTCGGCTGGCACTGTGGGCCTGGGGGGAGGCGGGGGGATGGTTGGCGGGTGAGGGATAGAGGGGGAGGAGGGGACGGGGAGGAGGGGGAGGAGGGGGAGGAGGGGGAGGAGGGGGCGCTTCAATGGTACAGTTCCAGAGGTCCTAATTGGATCTGGTAATGTCTGGTCGATGGCGACGGATGAGGAGGGTCGTTAAAACCAGTACAGCTCCTTCCCTTTCTTGTGATGCTGGAGGCCTGGCGATGGAGAAAGACAAAGAAGATGGAGGAAAACAATGAGAACGAGGCACAACGGTTGTCATGGCTACTCCTGCTCTCTAATCCAAACAGTTTATTTGGTCAAAGAAAATAGTAAGGCCATTGACGACGTACTGTGTGTGTTTCTGTGTGTGGTGTGTCTGTGTGTGTGGGGTGTGTTTCACTGTGTGTGTGGGGTGTGTGTGTTTCAGTGTGTGTGTCTGTGTGTGTGGGGTGTGTGTGTGGCGTGTGTGTGTGTTTGTGTGTGTGTGGGGTGTGTGTGTGTGTGTGGGGGGGGTGTGTGTGTGTGTGTGTGTGTGTCTGTGTGTGTTTCAGTGTGTGTGTTTGTGTGTGTGTGTGTGTGTGTGTCTGTGTGTGTGTGTGGGGTGTGTGTGTGTGTCTGTGTGTGTCTGTGTGTGTTTCAGTGTGTGTGTTTGTGTGTGTGTGTGTGTGTGTGTGTCTGTGTGTGTGGGGGGTGTGTGTGTTTCAGTGTGTGTGTTTGTTTGTGTGTGTGTGTGTGTGTGTGTGTCTGTGTGTGTGTGTGTGGCTGACACTAATTCCCTGTTTATTCCATACAACAGCAGCAAAGACACATACAGTAGCAGAACTCACAACTGTGACCTTTAGTATATAGCTCAACGACAACTGTGACCTTCAGTATGTAGCTCAACGACAACTGTGACCTTCATTATATAGCTCAACGACAACTGTGACCTTCAGTATATAGCTCAACGACAACTGTGACCTTCAGTATATAGCTCAACGACAACTGTGACCTTCAGTATATAGCTCAACGACAACTGTGACCTTCAGTATGTAGTTCAACGACAACTGTGACCTTCAGTATATAGCTCAACGACAACTGTGACTTTCAGTATATAGCTCAACGACAACTGTGACCTTCAGTATATAGCTCAACGACAACTGTGACCTTCAGTATATAGCTCAACGACAACTGTGACCTTCAGTATGTAGCTCAACGACAACTGTGACCTTCAGTATATAGCTCAACGACAACTGAAATGACTAACAATATGGTCCTAAGCCACGTTGACAGACGATATTGAAAAGTACATTTCATTGGGGTTGCGGGGACACATTCATCAGTATCAATATACTTTCTAGGGGCTCAAAGATCAGCTTACTAATGTTAATGTCAGGTCATAAGCCTGTCGAGCGTTTAAAGGTTCATAGTGTTAACGGATACTGCAAATCTGTGGGACTATGGACACGCAGGTGGCTCTGGCTGTGGCTGCAGCAGAGAGGACTATTGAAACGCTGCAGGAGGTTGTTGTTGTGCTTGTAGAGAAGAGACTCCATACCTGCGTCCATGTTGATGGCCATCTCTCCTGGGGGCAGCAGGCCCGGCCAGGGGGCAGTGGAGTCCAGCTTTCTGACATCGTAGGGGTGGTGTCCGGGGAGGGTGCCCAGGTGGGAGGGCCGCACCGTGGGCATAAGCAGGGGGCCGTAGGGGAGGTGGGGCTCCAGGCCGCTGGGGGAGTAGAGTTCATGGAGGGGCCTGGGGGGCCCGTAGGCTTGGCTCTGTGCGTAGCCCCACCCCTCTGATGGGTGCAGGTGCGAGTGGGGGTGAGTGTGGGGGTGGGGGTGAGTGTGGGGGTGAGGAAGGCCCGGGTGGAGTCCGGAAGCGTAGGGGTCCATGGAATAGGTGGGTGCTCTGGGCTCGCAGTGGGAGCGACACTGGGGGGAGGGGTAGTTGCTATCCCAGAAGGAGGGGGGGAAGCTGCGGCGACTGCTGGGTGAAGGGGTGTCTGAGAGAGAGCGAGAGAGCGAGAGAGAGAGAGAGAGAGAGAGAGAGAGAGAGAGAGAGAGAGAGAGAGAGAGAGAGAGAGAGAGAGAGAGAGAGAGAGAGGGAGGTAAACAAAGATCAGGTTTAGGCACATGTCACGGACAGTTGCTGTGTGGCATGTCATGATTTACAGACACGTATTGGACGGCCTGGGAAAGATGCATGCAAGTCATGACAACATTATTTAGGTCACATGGTTTTCACACCCACTGGCCCAGATACAGTATATTGATCATATGTACATACAGTCCCACCAACAGTAGCCTACTGCAGCCTACAGATAGAAATATGAGAGAAAGAGACAGATTCAGACATAGAGAGAGAGAGAGAGCGAGAGACCCCTCGCCCTCCCAGCAGCCCCTCCACTCCCCTCAGCCCCCTTACCTCATCCTTTGGCCCTGTACACGCACCCCTCCCTCACCCCTCCACACCTCCCTCACCTCTTCACCCCTCCCACCCCACCTGTTGTTTTTTCTGCCCCCCTCTCCTCCACCCCCTCCCGTTTGCCTAAAGCAGAATATCAGTGTGCCAGTTTTGGCTTTTAGCCATTACTTTTTATATTAGAATTGCTCTGGAGAAAAAAAACAGAGACTCAATCAAACTGGGTGGAGTGTTAAATCAGGCTTTGGCCATTGTGGTGCCGCCGGCCCGCAGGGTTCTATGCTTACACCTGCGTATAAACATAGTATCTGTTGTGAGGCAGGAAGCCAGTCTGTGTGCCGGATGAAGACATCCAACGAGAGAGGGAGAGGGAGAGAGAGGGAGAGAGCGGGAGAGAGAGAGAGAGGGAGAGGGAGAGAGAGGGAGAGAGCGGGAGAGAGAGGGAGAGAGAGGGAGAGTGAGGGAGGGAGAGAGAGAGAGAGAGAGAGAGAGAGAGAGAGAGAGAGAGAGAGAGAGAGAGAGAGAGAGAGAGAGAGAGAGAGAGAGAGAGAGAGAGAGAGAGAGAGAGAGAGAGAGAGAGAGAGAGAGAGAGAGAGAGAGAGAGAGAGAGAGAGAGAGAGAGAGAGAGAGAGAGAGGGAGAGTGAGGGAGGGAGCGAGAGGGAGCGAGAGGGAGAGAGAGGGGGGACAGGCTGAGCACTACTTATGTTTGGTTGAGGTAAATGGTAAATGTAAATGTGGAGAAAATGTCGAGAGCAGTGAAAGTTGAAACAATTTGTACAAACATATTGCTGTCGAATACAGTTAATGTGAAGACATTGGTTGATGAGAGAGGAATATAAAAACCCTCTGCACTGTCTGCACCTGTTGTTGATTATAGAGCAAATGTCCACTGGTTGATAATAATCCATTAATCCACGTAATGGCAGCCTCTTTGTGTAAGAAATTGTATATTTACCTGGTTCTCTCTACAATGTCACATGAATGTATGACATACTGTCATTTCTAAGCCTGTTGATCTGTATCTGCTTGTGCTTAATATCATCAAAGCACACCTGACTACCCAAAACACACTTAACTGAGAGCCTGAAGAATCTCACAAGCATGTTTAATAATATCCCTGACTCTTGATCTGCAAGCCTTCCTAACCTCTGATCCCAACAGGGCAGTGGACAACAGGACTTTCTGTCCACTGCTGCCATTTTCTGTCCACACACACACACACGTGTCCTCTGACCTCACCTGTCACACACACAGTGGCACACACACACACACACAGACTCCGACACACACACACACTCCTAGCTGTGTCTACCCTACCTGCGCCCAGGTCCGATGCCCTCCTCTTGCCCTCTCCCTCCATGTAGGAGCTGAGAGCCCTGGAGAAGTGTTCGTCCACCACACTGCTGATGTCCCCTTGGTAGTACGTGAAGAGGATGCAACGTGACGTCAGGTACTCAGCCTCGGGCATTTCCTGTTTCTCCTTAGGGCCTTCCTCCGGTCGCGTGGCGGAGGGACATGAGGAAGAGGAAGAGGAGGAAGAGACCCTGCTGGTGCCCGCCGACACCCCCTCGGGACCCCTTTGCGTCCCCCTGCTTTCCATCATGAAGTCTCTGCAGTGAGGAGAGGTGCTCCTCAGACAGATTGGTGCCTGGAGGGGGAGGCAGGGGGGTGGGGTGGGGTGGGGGCAATGGACAGTTGTTAGGAGGGAGAGAGATCTGGTAGACATCACATCTATTGCAAAATATGATATGTGCTTGTGTGTGTGTGTGTGTGTGTGTTTGTGCTTGTGTGTGTGTGTGTGTGTGTGTGTGTGTGCGTGCGTGCTTGTGTGCATTTGTGCTTGTGCGTGTGTGTGTGTGTGTGTGTGTGTGCGTGCGCATGCGTGCGTGCGTGCGTGTGTACGTGCGTGTATGCGTGTGTGATAGAGAGAAAGGAGGGGGGTTAAGTGGCTTGCTTCATTGTGGAAGTGATTGTGTAATTGTATTGATTAATATGTCCTGTGATCATGACACTGTTTTCTCCACAACTGTTCAAACAAAATCAGTCTTTGCCAATTGCCAAAAATGCTGAGTCATCTTCTCCTGTGATACAAATACTGACTGGCTCTGATATCCTACTAAAACTGAACATAACAAACATTTTATCCAAAGCTTTGATCATGGAAAATTTAGAAACAGAGCACATCATGTTTTGGAAACATTTTTGGAGACATCTGACTTCTAATAGACCTCGTTAATAAGCTGTCCATAGATTCAACATTTTGTGTAGCCAAAACAATCAAATAGGTTGCTAAGAAAAATAATAATAATAATCTGTAACGTTTTACTTTGACTACATACCAATAACGCGTTCATTACACATCTATAAGCATTTCATGAACGCGTTATAACAGGTCCTAACTTGATTATTAAAGGTTAATGAAATATATCCAGAGCAGATCTATAGCGCATTCATGGCATACTATTTAAGAGCTCATATTTAGGTATCTTAATAGATGCATCATTATAATGACAGCATAGTGTCATCATAATGGCTGTTCTCAACAGTGTGCTTCTGCCATACCAGTGTTAGTGAATATGCCCAAAGACCAAACCATGTTTTGAAAATTATGCTGATACACTATATTTACAACAGTATGTGGACACCCTGTCAAATTAGTGGATTCGGCTATTTCAGCCACACCAGTTGCTGACAGGTGTATATAAATCGAGCACACATCCATGCAATCTCCATAGCCAAACATTGGCTGTAGAATTGCCTTGCTGAAGAGCTCAGTGGCTTTCAACGTGGCACCGTCATAGGATGCCAACTTTCAAACAAGTCAGTTGGTCAAATTTCTGCCCTGCTAAAGCTGCCCGGTCAACTGTAAGTACTGTTATGAAGTGGAAATGTCTAGGAGCAACAACAGCTCAGCAGCGAAGTGGTAGGCCACACAAGCTCACAGAACAGGACCGCCGAGTGCTGAAGCGCGTAGCGTGTAAAAATCGTCTGTCCTTGGTTGCAACACTCACTACTGAGTTCCAAACCGCCTCTGGAAGCAACGTCAGCACAATAGCTGTTAGTTGGGAGCGTCATGAAATGGGTTTCCATGGCCGAGCAGCCGCACACAAGCTTAAGATCACCATGCGCAATGCCAAGCGTCGGCTAGAGTTGTGTAAAGCTCGCAGCCATTGGACTCTGGAGCAGTGGAAACGTGTTCTCTGGAGTGATGAATAACGCTTCACCATCTGGCAGTCCGAAGGACTAATCTAGGTTTGGCGGATGCCAGGAGAACACTACCTGCCCAAATGCATAGTGCCAACTGTAAAGTTTGGTGGAGGTGGAATAATGGTCTGGTGCTGTTTTTCATGGTTCAGGCCCTTTAGTTCCAGTGAACGGAAATCTTAACGCTACAGCATACAATGTCATTCTAGATGATTCTGTGCTTCCAACTTTATGGCAACAGTTTGGGGAAGGCCCTTTCCTGTTTCAGCATGACAATGCCCCCATGCACAAAGCGAGGTCCATACAGAAATGGTTTGTCGAGATCGGTGTGGAAGAACTTGACTGGCCTGCACAGAGCCCTGACCTCAACCCCATCAAACACCTTTGGGATGAATTGGAACACCGACTGCGAGCCAGGCCTAATCGCCGAACATTAGTGCCCGACCTCACTAATGCTCTTGTGGCTGAACGGAAGCAAAAGTATGTGGACCCCCCTTTAAAATCCCCGCAGCAATGTTTCAACATCTAGTGGAAAGCCTTCCCAGAAGAGTGGAGGCTGTTATAGCAGCAAATGTACGGTCCAACTCCATATTAATGCCCAGGATTTTGGAATGAGATGTTCGACGAGCAGGTTTCCATATACTTTTGGTCATGCAGTGTATATAGTCTTTACTAGCCCCATTTCCACAGACCGGTATACACTGTAGACCCGTGACTTACCGTCTTCTTCTCACTGAGGTCAATGTTGCCTGAAGATCCTCACACGGTTGAATCCTCAGGGTAAATGTTATGGATCAAATCGTGTAGTATCATAACTATTCTGTAACTCATTAACAGCCCTTTTCCACATCACAATTAGGCCTAAATTGGTCATACTGGTCTATAACGCACCCATGAAGGGTTTATGTACGAATGATACGCAGTGAAAGTAAAGTTAAATGATTTTTCCCATTCATAAAGCATTTATAGCTAAGCACTTCATGGTAATTAACTGTGCAATATGCCACTCTGATCTAGAACACCAACATTTAAAGTTTATGTTTTTCCCATTGTGGGGATCTTCATGCACATTTGACCTCAGTGAGAAGAAGAAGGTAAGTCACGGGCCTATACTGGTCTGTGGGGGAAATGGGGCTGGTACAGACTATATATCAGCATCATTCTCCAAACATGGTTTGGCCTTTTGGCATATTCACTAACACTGGTATGGAAGAAGCACACTTTTGAAAACAGCCATAATGATGACACTAAGCTGTCATTAAAATGATGCATTCAGGACCGTAACTACGTATGAGGACATATATATATACAGTGCCTTCATTCATTCCCCTTGACTTATTCCACATTGTGTTGTCTTACAGCCTGATTTCAAAATGGATTCAATATATATTTTTTCTCACCCATCTACACACAATACCCCTTAATGACAAAGTGAAAACATGTTTTTAGACATTTTTGCCAATGTATTGATAATGAAATACAGAAATATCTCATTGACATAAGTATTCACACCCCTGAGTCAATACTTTGTAGAAGCACATTTGGCAGCGATTACAGCGGTGAGTATTTCTGGGTAAGTCTCTAAGAGCTTTCCACACCTGGATTGTGCAACAGTTGCCGATTATTATTTTCAAAATTCTTCAAGCTCTGTCAAATTGGTTGTTGATCATTGCTAGACAACCATGTTCAGGTCTTGCCATAGATTTTTAAGTAGATTGAAGTCAAAACTGTAACTAGGCCACTCAGGAACATTAAATGTCATCTTGGTAAGCAACTCCAGTGTAGATTTGGCCTTGTGTTTCAGGTTATTGTCCTGCTGAAAGGTGAATTAATCTCCCAGTGACTGAACCAGGGTTTCCTCTAGGATTTTGCATGTGCTTAGCTCCATTCCATTTATTTTTTATCCTAAAAACTCCCAAGTCCTTAATTACAAGCATACCCATAACATGATGCAGCCACCACTATGCTAAACAATATGGAGAGTGGTACTCAGTAAAGTGTTGTATTGGATTTGCCCCAAACATAACACTTTGTATTCAGGACAAAAAGTGAGTTGCTTTGCCACATTTTTTGCAGTATTACTTTAGTGCCTTGTTGCAAACAGGATGCATGTTTTAGAATATTTTTTATTCTGTACAGGCTTCCTTCTTTTCACTCTGTCAACTAGGTTAGTATTGTGGAGTAACTACAATGTTGTTGATCCATCCTCAGTTTTCTCCTATCACAGCCATTGAACTCTGTAACTGTTTTTAAGTCACCATTGGCCTCATGGTGAAATCCCTGAGCGGTTTCCTTCCTCTCCAGCAACTGAATCTTTGTAGGACTGGGTGTATTGATACACCATCCAAAGTGTTATTAATAACTTCACCAAAGGGATATTCAATGTCTGCTTTTTATTTATCTTTACCCATCTTCCAATAGGTGCCCTTCTTTGCGAGGCATTGGAAAACCTCCCTGGTCTTTGTGGTTGAATCTGTTTGATATTCACTGCTCGACTGAGGGACCTTACAAATAATTGTGTGTGTGGGTTGCAGAGATGAGGTTGTCATAAAAAAAAATCATGTTAAACACTATTATTGCACACAGAGTGAGTCCATGCAACTTATTATGTTACTTGTTAAGCAAATTGTTACTCCTGAACTTATTTAGGCTTGCCATAACAAAGGGGTTGAATACTTATTGACTCAAAACATTTCAGCTTTTCATTTTTAATTTAAAAAGAAAAACAGAATTCCACTTTGACATTATGGGGTATTGTGTGTAGGCCAGTGACAGAAACATCTATGTTTAATCCATTTTAAATTTAGGCTGTAACACAACAAAATATGAAAAAAGTCAAGGGGTGTGTATACTTTCTGAAGGCACTGTATATATATATATATTTTAAATAGAAACTCAGTTGGGGTCTCAATTTACTGTTGAGAGTTAGAATAGTAGAATACACAAGGTGCACTCACTGATGATCACTCAATTAGCCCATGTTAGTTAAACATTTGTAGATTGGTAAATTAGTCTAGCCAGCTATCTAAACTTGTAGTAATCATGGCGGAATTACTCAGGGGGCCTGACCTCCAGGGGGCCTGACCTCCAGGGGGCCTGACCCCATTGATTTTGTTATTCACTCTCACTCAGATATCATATTAACATGGCATAGGTCATGGCAAAATGTGTAGAATTGCAGGAAATTAGCTGTAAAACTGCAACAATGTATCCCTACCCTATGGCAAATCGTTTAGAATTGCAGGAAATTAGCTGTAAAACTGCAACAATTTATCCCCACCCTATGGCAAATCGTTTAGAATTGCAGGAAATTAGCTGTTAAACTGCAACAATTTATCCCTACCCTATGGCAAATCGTTTAGAATTGCAGGAAATTAGCTGTAAAACTGCAACAATTTATCCCCACCCTATGGCAAAACGTTTAGAATTGCAGGACATTAGCTGTAAAACTGTAACAATTTTTCCCCACCCTATGGCAAAACGTTTAGAATTGCAGGATATTAGCTGTAAAAAAAATAAAAAATCTGTAAAGCAAACTAATTTGTTTTATTTTTGTTAATAAAATACGTGTTCTGCTAACAGATCCCTCTGTACATATTAAATTATAGTTTTTAATCCCTGTGCTGAGTTAATGTGAGTTAATGTGTAGCGGCTAATTGTATAGCTAATAGGCTATGCGTTTGTAAATAGACTGAGGTGAATGAAGCTACAGAAACCAATGTGATAATGTCTGGGGTCATTTTTGCTTGTTTTTGCTCTTCTCCAAATAGCATTTTAGAGTTTTTCCAATTGCATAGAAATGCAGTAAATTAGCTTAAACTTTCTTAACATTTCATGGGGGTGGATCCCCCTGTCCAGACCTCACTAAAACTCAGACCCTGGTTACGGCCGTGTATGCATCTATACCTAAATATGAGCTCTTGCATAGCATGACATGAATGCGCTATAGATCTGCTATGGATATATTTAATTAACCTTTAATAATGCGGTTGGGACCTGTTATAATATGTTCATGAAATGCTTATAGATGTGTAATACATGCGTTATGGATATGTAGTCAAAGTAAATCGTTACCCAAACTTCTTCTCACAAAGCTAAGTTTTTCTCGCGCATTTAATTAATTAATTGGAAACTTTTCCAAAGCGCCTCCTTACCTTGAAGTTGTTGATGAACGCGGGAGCGGCTGGCGCGTACGGTGCGTAATGTCCATAGACTGGGTACATAACATCCAAACAACTCATGGTAATGGAACGGTGTCCTCTCGGGTCAGGGAAGGGAAGTGTAGCACTGTCGTATGGAAACCAACGTTGTGACAGAGCGACAACATTCTGCTCGCTAGCAGCAAGGAAACGAACTAGGCAAGGCGCTCTAGCTCGGTCAGTGGCAATGCGCAGCAAGCAGCACGAGGCTTGACATAATATCACCCCAGAGCGCGATCTCCACTACGCCACGCGACAACAGCTGTGCTCTCAGGGAGGTTTATAGAACAAAACAGACACAAGAGTGTCCTGGACATCTCGACCCCTCCCACCCAGCAGTGGCTCCCCCCTAAAATACATGCTTGGATTTGTAATGTGTTTACATATTACATCATTATACTGTATATAGGACAATAGGCTATATTGTATACACACTGAGTATACCAAACATTAGGAACACCTATCTAATATTGAGTTGCACCAGCAACCCCTTTTTGCCCTCGGAACAGCCTCAATTCGTTGGGGCGTGGACTCTACAAGGTGTCGAAAGCGTTCCACAGGGATGCTGGCCCATGTTGACTCCAATGCTTCCCACAGTTGTGTCAAGTTGGCTGGATGTCCTTTTGGTGGTGGACCATTCTTGATACACACAGGAAACTGTTGAGCGTGAAACATTTTGCAGTTCTTGGCACAAACCGGTGTGCCACGGCACCTACTACCATACCCTGTTCAAAGGCACTTTTTTGTCTAGCCCATTCACCCTCTGAATGGCACACATACACAATCCATGTCTCAACTGTCTCAAGGCTTAAAAATCCTTCTTTAACTCGTCTCCTCCCCTTCATCTACACTGATTGAAGTGGATTTAACAGGTGACATCAGTAAGGGATTATAGCTTTCACCTGGATTCACCTTGTCAGTCTATGTCATAGAAAACGCAGGTGTTCTTAATGTTTTGTACAGTCAGTGTATGTATTTTAAGGCATGCCTATAATAGGCCTTTAGCCTAACCTGTTTAGGAACTATCATTTTGATCTCATGGATGGTCAGTCCTTGCTTCCATAGCTCAGTCTATACATTTCAGAGTGGTTACATTTTTCCAGCCCCATTCCAGCTGTTTACCAAAAAAAAGTGTCAGGGTGCCTGTTGTGTTGTTGTTTGAATCGCAGACTGCCCCTTTAAGATAATAATTGTATTAAAAAGTGTAAACCTGTGATCATTTGTACAGTAATTGTTTCAATATTGTAAAGGTTATCTATTATTATCAAACAATCTACTTTTACATCAATGTTTTCCATTTTCCATGATGTTATCTGTCTTGTGCCACAGCAGAGTTTAGTTGGTGGGACCCGTGTTCCTTAACCCCTCAGACCCCTAAATGAACTATTCCAGAGGTTCATAGGTCAATAGGCCAACAGCAGAATCACAGTAGTAGAGGTATCAGAGTAATTTAGCAAGCAAGTGGCTTCATGTCAACCTTCCAAATGTGTATTCCATATGAATTCAAGTGTTATGATGGCCTTACATCCCAACATCCATGGGGTTGTCAAGGAAAGTCTGAGGACATCGGAGCTATTGGTGGAATTCTCAGAATGACACGTAGGTGTCAACTTAAGGGTACACACACAAGCCATACCAACACCAGCAGAAAAAGACTACACAATTCCATGACAAATTATCACCCATCAGTTACACAAACAAGGCCCTTTCCTCACATACCATGTCATCTGTCATAGTACGGTTTGAGAATTAATAACAAAAGAAAAGCATTAATCAATTTACCCTACCACCCAAACCATTCAGATTTGATTCTGGCTTGATTCTGTCCAGGTTTGATAGGTTAGATGTCCCGTCTGAAATGTGACCCTTTAACAGTTTAAAGGAGCAATGTGGCACCCTAAGAGTTTTAAAGGAGCCTGATTGGGTCGGCAAGCCAGTATTTTTGACAGACACTCGGGAACGCAAGGGAGAATAGTGTAGAACATTTGCAGAATTCCTTTGACAAGTGTCAGATGAGATGGAATGCCTCTGATGTCTGTAGGCGGACGAGGCCGTTGGGAAGTTGGGTGACGTCGTGTTGCTGCTGAGTTCGGGGGAAGTAGACGGGAAGTAGACGGGAAGTAGACAGGAAGTAGACTCTCTGTGAATCCCTAGATGTCTACAGTAGGTTTGGATACCGTGTTTACTAGTTTTTACTTTTGCACTTTAAGTTGTGATTCAGCTGTTGTGGCATTATTTCATTCATATCCTTGTTTTCTTCTTCTTCTTGCTCTTTTGATGTTGTCGTCTGCCTAGATATTATACATTCAAACCCAAAATGGCTCCAGAGGCATCCTGCTATAAATCACAAAAAAGTTATATGTAAATGTTAGCCAAATGCAGTAGAATAGAATACAACAGATCTTTCTTATTACATTTTTCAGATATAATCATGTCTGGAAAGGTTTGGTTCCATTTTGTCTGTTGTTTAGCAGGGTGCTGGAGTGTGTGATGCAATGTTGGAGCACTCCAACTTACAGCGTGATCAACAGCTGCTGCTGGTGGAAGGGAGACCTCTAGTATTAATGACCATGACTCTTTCTCTCTCTTCCTCAGCAACACATAAAACCGCATCGTTGCCATACCGCACTCTGCACTCCCTCCGGAACAGCCGTCTACAGTGATTTGTCTCTATTGGGCAATGGTGTGTGTGTGTGTGAGTGGTTAGCAATGCAACACTTGTCATACAGTGACCAAACTAGGAAAGGGAGGAGGGCGAGTGACTTTTGTATGTATGTTCATGATGAGCATGATTTTACTAATTTATTACATTTACATTTTAGTCATTTAGCAGACGCTCTTATCCAGAGCGACTTACAATTAGTGAGTGCATACATTTTTCATACAGGCCCCCCGTGGGAATCGAACCCACAACCCTGGCGTTGCAAGCGCCATGCTCTACCAACTGAGCTACAGGATTTGCATGTATGTGCGTGTGATGTGCGTGTGATGTGTGTGTGATGTGTGTGTGAGATGTGCGTGTGATGTGCGTGTGATGTGCGTGTGATTTGTGTGTGATGTGCGTGTGATGTGTGTGTGATGTGTGTGTGAGATGTGCGTGTGATGTGCGTGTGATGTGCGTGTGAGATGTGCGTGTGATGTGTGTGCGCAAGCGGAAAATAAACACAAGTAACATCACTGTTGCTTATGACCACCCCAGCCAAACTAAATGAGAACTGCTCCGAGGTCTCTGATTGGCTAACCTCTTGAAAGAGGTAGTGGCAACAGTACCTAGACCAGGCTTCTGAACGTAACACGTGAAATACCTCAGAACCCATGCTATAAATACCTGTTGATAAAAATAAAGTAACAAATAAAGTAAAATCCGAGGACATGACGTCATCTGACTGTGGCCAGTAAAGCACGACTTGCACAGAACACAACCCTTTCGGCACAGTCGACACTGCAGCCAACTTTAAAGGCGAGTCGAGATGGACTGATCAACAAATCTCGCATCATAAATAACTACTCAATATTATTTTGTAGATCAGTCAGTCACAATTTACCCATGATGCTGTACATCACGGTGTTGATGCTCTCGAATATGTCCATAGGCTATGTACTGCACTGCATGTATGGAAATAGCACAGATAGCCTGGTTAATCCAGACTGAATTTAGCTGTTGTACTTCACTTCAATGGTGAGCGCAGTGTTCATTCTGTTTTAACCAGGCTATGGAAGATCGAATCTGAAACCATTTACCATAACCACTGAAACAACAAAGCCTTTACTGCTCCCAGAACTCCAAGCTTGTTTATCCTATCCTATCCGCCTGTTTTAGCTTTAGCCACATGAGTCCCCCTGCTCCATTCAGCATGTGTTAGAGAGACAGAGACATACACACAGCTGCTCAACTCTCTGGAACCATCTCTATAGGCCACGTTCAGACTCTCATACAGGACTGGCTGGTTCACAGTCAAAGGTTTCCTGGTTAAACCACACTGAATGCTGCATTAGCATAGCAAGACACAACAGTATACAAGAGAAGGGTCTTGTGATGGCTATAAAGTTGATTGATTGAGAGACTGACTGGCCAGTGTCCAATGTGAATCCAGGCAGTCGGCAAATACAGCCACTTTCCCCTCGCTCCCCTTGTTTATTAATGGCTAACCCTCTCAAATGGACAGAATGTGAATTAACAGCGTGGCAGGAGTAGCTGGCGGGTGCCACATTCCTCCCGCCGCCTGGCATGCATGCCGCGCTGCCGCCAGGTCGCTGATGTCATATACACTGCTGGGGGGACAGGGGATTGTCACCTTCCCAACAGACACTCTTCCAGAGGGGAAGACAGAGGTTCAGAGAGGGGGCTGTGGATGGTGGTGGTCAGCTACCAGTGAAGAAGACATAGATATGGGGACACGGTGGGGGAAATGGGGGTAATACAGGTGTCGGGGAGGTGGGTTGGGGGTGGGGAGGTATCACAGATGTGGCATGTCACATGGTCAAACAGCGGCTGATTTACAGGCGATCGGGTTCCGCGTCAGCCACATGGTGTTGGCGCCTCAGAATGCCAGGTATGGAGGAGTGAGATCAGCGGCTGCTTTTAGACGGTGCCTTTCGAACTATGCAGGGAAGATGGGAGAGTTGTTGGTGCAGGCCACCAAAATCTTTCCCTCCTTGCCTCTGCATCCTTTTCCTGAATCACACTGATTCTCCAAGGTGCCCTGGGTTCTGGTGGTTGGGTCTATGTACTACATGGCATGCATACCGAACCACTCGAAAGATAGCAAGGCTAGTGAAACATTAGCATGCAAGCTGAGAGGTGGAGGGAGACTGATGGAGTCATCAAGAGAAACTCAAAGGGAGGGAGGGAAGGACGCAAATAGAAAAGTAGAGCAAGAGAAAAATATGAAGTGATAACCAGCAAGGTTGGGTAAGGGGTGGTCACCTACTGTAAATAGTGAGGGAGAGAGACAGAGAGAGGGAGTAAAAAGAAAGAAAGAGAGAGAGACTGTAGGAAAGAAGGGGATCAGGGCGGTACGGCGGACCCTCAGGCCCACTACCCAGAGCAGCTACAGCCAGTCAGCCCAGAGAGTTCAGACTGTGATTTACTTAGCGGTGACATCATGGAAGCCGCAGCTATTTTTATTGGCCGGTAAAAGTGCCAGATCGGCTCCACGCTATGCCACCTGTCCAATCCGCTCCGATCACGAAAACCCCTGGGAAAAAGTCAACCACGGAAAATGATTGGGAGTTGAAAAGAGCAATGTGAGACTGTGCGTGAACGTGCTACTGTTTGGGAAATGTTCAATGAGACAAGCCGTGTTTGGTGTATCGGTTCTTCCGTGAACCATCACTTCCTGGTGCATGTCGTTTTTTACATATGTGGTATATCTGTATAACCAGGGTTTGAATTATACATCAACTCGAATTGTCACATACTATTTTCAGCAGGCAGGAAGAAGACGTCACCAGAGCCATGTCTATGCGGGACACACACACACACATTGAATTTTAAATATAAGGCCCATCTGTCGAAGCAGCCTCATGACCCACGGATCACTCCTCACCCCCGCCTCCCCACCTCCCTCCCCCTCCTTGTACAAGTGGAGTTGGGGAGGTAGGGGGTGGGGGGTGGGGTTATTCCTGTCCCCCTGCCCTGGACGTCTTATTTGCCATCTGACTCTCACCCCTGAAAAACGATCAGTGGTAACCGGAGTTCGTCACACAACTCCTGGTCGATGATGTCACCTCCCGAGACAGTGATTGGCTAATGGGTGGCAACTTTATATAGACTGAGAGGAGGAGAAAATGTGGAAATGAAACAAAAACATTATAGCAAGATAATAAAGAAGGTAAAGATAGGAAAATATATTTTAAAAAGATATGTATATATATATATATATATATATATATATATATATGTTTGCAAGAAAATATATGGGGGATTGGAAATGATGCTGACAATTACATTGATGGAAGCTTCAATTTATCTGCAGTATTAAAGCTGATCTACCCCCTAAATAATATCTATATACAGTACCAGTCAAAAGTTTGTAGACACCTACTCATTCAAGGGTTTTTCTTTATTTGTACTAAATTAATTTTCTACATTGTAGAATAATAGTGAAGACATCAAAACTATGAAATAACACATATGGAATCATATAGTAACCATAAAAGTGTTAAACAAATCAAAATATATTTAAGATTTTAGATTCTTCAGTATCCACCCTTTGCCTTGATGACCGCTTTGCACACGCTTGGCATTCTCTCAACCAGCTTCACCTGGAATTCCCAAACGTTTTTTTCAGAATAGTTTTTGACCTGAATTTGACCTATTGTTTAATACTTGTGTTGTGTAAATCTTTCTATGCATTGTCACATATCTGCAGGCTTCATTCCCAAATTATATAACTGTCCCCTTAATATGCTAAGATCCAGTTTGTGACAAGAAGAGGAGAAAGACATGAGACAAGGACCAATATTATCTGTCAATGTGAGAAGGCCTTTTGTATTGAGAGGCAGGTGTGTGGGTGACATTGTAGTGGATAGTGAGCTGAGGGTAGGTAGGAGTGATGAACCAATGCTTTCATTAACCTGAGGCACATTGGATCCCAAGTGGACACCTGTCTAGGTTAATCCTGGTTTGGTCAGAATAGGATAAGACTTCACTTCCGTGCAGGTACTGGTTCAGGGGGCGTCGGCCTTTCATCAGAGACCAACTGTGTTTGGATTATCTCATTATCTTATTGATGACTCAGTGGAGGGCATCCTATGGGTTAAACAACATCTCCAGTCAAACCACATCTTCACTGAGGCAGTGTGCTATCTACTCCCAGCCAACTCCTCTAGGCATGTTGATGCACCAGACTATTATGAGAGTTTACTCGGCCATCTGTGCAGGTACAGTGGGGAAAAAAGTATTTAGTCAGCCACCAATTGTGCAAGTTCTCCCACTTAAAAAGATGAGAGAGGCCTGTAATTTTCATCATAGGTACACGTCAACTATGACAGACAAATTGAGAAAAAAATTCCAGAAAATCACATTGTAGGATTTTTAATGAATTTATTTGCAAATTATGGTGGAAAATAAGTATTTGGTCACCTACAAACAAGCAAGATTTCTGGCTCTCACAGACCTGTAACTTCTTCTTTAAGAGGCTCCTCTGTCCTCCACTCATTACCTGTATTAATGGCACCTGTTTGAACTTGTTATCATTATAAAAGACACCTGTCCACAACCTCAAACAGTCACACTCCAAACTCCACTATGGCCAAGACCAAAGAGCTGTCAAAGGACACCAGAAACAAAATTGTAGACCTGCACCAGGCTGGGAAGACTGAATCTGCAATAGGTAAGCAGCTTGGTTTGAAGAAATCAACTGTGGGAGCAATTATTAGGAAATGGAAGACATACAAGACCACTGATAATCTCCCTCGATCTGGGGCTCCACGCAAGATCTCACCCCGTGGGGTCAAAATGATCACAAGAACGGTGAGCAAAAATACCAGAACCACACGGGGGGGCCTAGTGAATGACCTGCAGAGAGCTGGGACCAAAGTAACAAAGCCTACCATCAGTAACACACTATGCCGCCAGGGACTCAAATCCTGTAGTGCCAGACGTGTCCCCCTGCTTAAGCCAGTACATGTCCAGGCCCGTCTGAAGTTTGCTAGAGTGCATTTGGATGATCCAGAAGAGGATTGGGAGAATGTCATATGGTCAGATGAAACCAAAATATAACTTTTTGGTAAAAACTCAACTCGTCGTGTTTGGAGGACAAAGAATGCTGAGTTGCATCCAAAGAACACCATACCTACTGTGAAGCATGGGGGTGGAAACATCATGCTTTGGGGCTGTTTTTCTGCAAAGGGACCAGGACGACTGATCCGTGTAAAGGAAAGAATGAATGGGCCCATGTATCGTGAGATTTTGAGTGAAAACCTCCTTCCATCAGCAAGGGCATTGAAGATGAAACGTGGCTGGGTCTTTCAGCATGATAATGATCCCAAACACACCGCCCGGGCAACGAAGGAGTGGCTTCGTAAGAAGCATTTCAAGGTCCTGGAGTGGCCTAGCCAGTCTCCAGATCTCAACCCCATAGAAAATCTTTGGAGGGAGTTGAAAGTCCGTGTTGCCCAGCGACAGCCCCAAAACATCACTGCTCTAGAGGAGATCTGCATGGAGGAATGGGCCAAAATACCAGCAACAGTGTGTGAAAACCTTGTGAAGACTTACAGAAAGCGTTTGACCTGTGTCATTGCCAACAAAGGGTATATAACAAAGTATTGAGAAACTTTTGTTATTGACCAAATACTTATTTTCCACCATAACTTGCAAATAAATTCATAAAAAATCCTACAGTGTGATTTTCTAGATTTTTTTCTCATTTTGTCTGTCATAGTTGACGTGTACCTATGATGAAAATTACAGGCCTCTCTCATCTTTTTAAGTGGGAGAACTTGCACAATTGGTGGCTGACTAAATACTTTTTTTCCCCACTGTAACGTGTTGGATAACTCACTCGGCGAGCTACTCATCTAGTTCCTGATTAGCGCAAACTGTTGCATTTTAAAAATGGAAGGAATTACAGCAACTATGACCGCACCATCAAAGGGGCTATGTGTTATGGATTATATACTGGTCCCTCATAAGAATTTAGACCGGTTCAGTGACTTTGCTGTGATTAGGAGCAGGGACTTCTTCATCCAGGAAGGCTGTGTGTCTGCCATTGATCCATCAAGAATAATCCCTGTACCATTCGTGTCTCACATGCTCCATGGCTCTTCCAGTTCCAGCACTCACTCCACCCCATCACCAAATTCAACCTGTCCAGTATTCCTGAACATTTTATGACAAGTAACTTATGTGAAGAAGCATTGAATGACTGTATTGTTAATCAGCACACTGTGGACTATACTATACTCTATACAGTGAAGCGGGAGATGTGGGACCAGATCCCCCACAGGGACATTGGGATTAAACCTGGCAGGTCTAATAAGAGAGAGATACGTTTTTTTTTTTTTTTTTTTTAAGCCTGGCGGTCAGATGAGCTCACCTTACTGTGGAACAGCCTGTGCTCTGCAGAGGATGAATTGATAGCCTGCCCACCTGGCCCACTGAAGCTGCGAGCTAAGGCCTCAATGAGGGAAGCCCGGCAGCAGTTTTACCGCTCAGTCCAGTCTCCTAAAGGGTGCCACTGTCGGTATCAACAAGAGAACATTCAAGAACTAGAGACAGCCGACCCAAAGGCTTTCTGGCAACATGTTAACCAACTTGGTGTGGCTACTGAATGCCGCCGGTTAATCCCCCAGGAAGTCCTAGGGCCCAATGGAACCACCCACACTGATAAGCACACTGTACTAGATGCATGGAGAATTTACTAAGTCAACCTGTTCCAAACAGCCCATCAATCAATCAATCAAATGTATTTAAAAAAGCCTTTTTTACATACACAGAAACCCAGCCTAAAATGTAGATGTAGAAGCACGGTGGAAAAACTCGCAAGAAAGGCAGGAACCTAGGAAGAAACCTAGAGAGGAACCAGGCTCTGAGGGGTGGCCAGTCCTCTTCTGGCCGTGCCGGTGGAGATTATAAGAGTACACGGCCATTAAGCCCAGATCGTTCTTCAAGATGTTCAAACGTTCATAGATGACCAGCAGGGTCAAATAATAATCACAGTGGTTGTAGAGTGTGCAACAGGTCAGTACCTCAGGAGTAAATGTCAGGTGACTTTTCATAGCCGAGCATTCAGAGGTCGAGACAGCAGGTGCGGTAGAGAGAGAGAGAGAGAGAGACAGAGAGAGAGACAGAGAGCGAGAGAAAGAGAGAGAGAGAGAGAGAGAGAGAGAGAGAAAGCGAGAGAGAGAGAGAGAGAGAGAGAGAGAGAGAGACAGTAGAACAAAGGCCCTGGACAGTTTAGTGGCTCAAGGCACACTGACTCTCCTTTAAACCAGCCAATTAGTGAATCTGAGATTGTGGCCGTCCTGCAAACAGCTAAGAATAGTTACGCAAATGACTATGATGGGTTACCTGTGGATTAATTTTTTATGATAAGGCCCGAAATGTACTGTACAAGCTCTTTGGTTATTGTTTTGAGCACAATGTCATCCCGGAGATGTGGAAATATGGCAACATCAACCCTACACCCAAGTCAGGAGACAAAAGGGTCCCAATGAACTATCATGGTATAACCCTCTGCTGTGTATAAACTATTTTGTTGTGTTCTGTATAACCGCATTTCCCACTGGGCTGAAACCAACAATATCATAGCAGTTGAGCAAAATGGGTTCAGAACTAAACGAAACTGCCTGGACCACATCACCACCTTAACCACAATCATAGATTCACGGAAAAAAACTAAAAAGTCCGCTTTCTGTTCTTTCATAGATTTCTCTAAAGCCTTTGACCACATTGAGAGAAATACAGTATATATACAAAAGTATGTGGACCCCCCTTTAAAATCCCCGCAGCAATGTTCCAACATCTAGTGGAAAGCCTTCCCAGAAGAGTGAAGGCTGTTATAGCAGCAAAGGGGACCAACTCCATATTAATGGCCATGATTTTAGAATGAGATGTTCGACGAGCAGGTGTCCACATACTTTTGGTCATGTAGTGTATGTTATGGGACAAGCTGGAGTCATTTGGTCTAAATGGTAACATCCTGAAATGCCTTGTCTCATGTACAGTATGATAATGTGAAATGTTGTGTTCGAGTCAATGGCTGCCTAACTGACTGGTTCCCCGTTGACATTGGTGTGAAACAGGGTTGTATTGTATCACGTATTTTGTGCTTAAAACCCTTTCCTGCAGTCAAATGACCTAGTGGCCTCATGGGTGGAATGTTATTCATATTTTTCATTATTTCATCAATAATAAACATTATTTCAAAAAACCTGCCGAAAATCCGGTGTTTCTATGTCAAACGGTTTTGTTATATTTCAGTCTTCTGTGATGTATATAAAGTGTAATGTTATACATTTCAACTCTATCTGACATGGTACAGGTGTCTTCTTTTTTTAACCATGTATGTGAGCCCATAACCATGTGTGTGAGGTGTATACTTTGGTTTCAAAGTAGATTTGTTTAAGACTACCTAGAATCACTCTGTGTAACCCTGATTTAGCCCACTCCCGTAAAAGGTTAATGATCTCACTCTGGCCATAAAAGCTCTAGGAAAAGGTGTCTGTCTGAACAATGAACAAGTGTCTGTTATTTTATATGCAGATGACGTATCCCAGCTACCACATAACGTTCTGAGAACCATTTGTTTCTTAGAGCTTGGTGAGAGTGTGGTTGTCCTATGGTTATTTTGCACACACAATGTTTGGGGACTGGTGCAGGATAGTGTTAGGCCTACTGCTGCTAGGTAGCTCTCTCTCTGCTCTCCCCCTCCCCTCTGTCTGTTCTTGATTGCAGGAGTGAAGTCTGGTGTGCGGGAGTCAGGGTTCCAGCTGCAGCTCATTCACCATAATCACCTCAGCCTTAAAGACCCGGTCAAACTTGCCACTCATCGTCAGATCATAGTCAAGATGACCATGTTAGTCTCGCTGCTGACTCAACCTGCTTGTTTTCGCGCTTTGTGTTTTTGGCCTGTTCTATTTACATTTCTCCTGTGCCACAGATTATTGGAACCTGACTCCTGCCTCCGCTTCACTCCTGCCACCACCATCCCGCTTACCACTACTGGACTTCCCTTTTGGACTCACCCCGGACACTAGGACGTTACGGTACCACTCCTGCTCAGAACCTGGATCTGTTACCCTCCCTGTAGACCTGGACTTGCTCTTTCCCCTATTTTTGGAAACCTGGACAATTTTACTTTGTAATAAACCTGTTAAACCTTCTCTGGCTCGGTGTAGTTGTCTGCATTTGGGTTCATATTCAGTTAAATCGTGACAGATAGTTGCTTGGCTTTGGAACATTGTCAGCACATTTAAAGAACTTGACAAAATAAAGCTACTTTCTTGGTATTTCATTACTTTAACAGAATGTTTCCTAAAAGTTCAAACATGGTTACATTTAATTACATTTTTGGTCATGTTCTAGGAACGTTCTCCAACTGGTTTGACTTTGTGAATTTCCTCAAATAGTTCAGAGGACTTTAAGAAACCACGTTCTCCAGAGGGAATTTCAATACTTCAGCATAACATTTCCTACAGGGTTCCTCATGGTTCTATATAAAGTCATGTTCTCAGAACATTAACAAAACTTTTCATAAAAAACACAAGAAGGATTAGTAATGTTCAAAGAACATTCTAAGAATGTTATTGAAAAACATATACATTCCATTCTCAGCTTCAACAAAACTCAATCCTCTATCTTGTTAAAGGACAACTCCACCCAAAAACTATATTAAGGTATTTGTTTCATCAGTCCATTGTTGATATAGTCCCAAAATGTTTTGCATGTCAGCACTCAAGTTTTCTAGATATATAACTTTCGAAATACAGAAATACAGCCAGTATGATGCATTTTGCATCATATGATGCAAAGCGCAGCATCATATGATGCAAAATGCATCATACTGGCTGTATTTCTATTTTTTTTTAAATACCAAAATACCGTTTTTGGGTGGAATTTTCCGTTAAGTGTGTTCAGGTGTGTTGGCCACGTCCACTATTTGGCCACACCTGATCTTAATGAATGCTTGTTTCCTTTGAAATGGGGTCTGTTTGAATAGACAAAAATGAACAGCTTTGTTTGAGTAAAACAAATTTAAAAAATAAAGGCATGCTAGCTCCATCCTGGTGGTGCAGTGGATTAATTCCATGGATAGAGAACAGAATATCATAGGTTTGAATCTCACTGATGCCGCGCTACAATAATAATAATATGCCATTTAGCAGACGCTTTTATCCAAAGCAACTTACAGTCATGTGTGCATACATTTTTACGTATGGGTGGTCCCGGGGATCGAACCCACTACCCTGACGTTACAAGCGCCATGCTCTACCAATTGAGCTACAGAGGACCACAAATAAATGTGTTTGCATGATTACTGCCTAAGCAAAATAATTTCCATGTGTCATATCTGTGCTTGGAGTTCAGAACAGTTAACCCAAACTAAGCTAGCAGTGTTATTAAAAGTCATATTGAAACATTCAGTGAAAGTTTTAAGGAAGTTATTAAAAAACGTATAATTTAAGTTCTTAGACGTTAATAAAACCTCCCAGGAAAACTTTCAGGGAACCATAGTAAAACGTTCTCAGAACCTCCCTGCAACCTAAAAATGTACATTCCCAGAACAGGTGAAATTTTCGCTTCTGTTCTCAGAACGTTTTAAAAAACGTTCAGTTTTGCCGGTCAGGAAAGTTATTTAACATTTAACATTTAAGTCATTTAGCAGACGCTCTTATCCAGAGCGACTTACAAATTGGTTATGGCTTCATTCCCAGAACCAATGGGAAACCTAAAATGTACGTTCACACAACTTCCAAGGAACCAAATTTGCTAGCTTGGATTAATCTCTGAAACTGAAGATGAGCTTCAAGAAATGTTAAATATTGTTTTTAACTGGTAAGAACAATGGAAACTGAATATCAATGTAGACTAAACTAAGGTAATACCCAGTAGAAACTCAGTAGTGCATAGAACACCTTTTATGTTCTCCTGTGGTCCTGCCATTTTAGATGTTGTCAGTAAGTACAACGCAGGAGGTTGGTGGCACCTTAACTGGGGAGGATGTGCCTGTCGTAATGGCTGGAGTGGAATAAGTGGAATGGTATCTGTAACATGCTCCGTTACAGCCATTACTGTGAGCCGTCCTCCCCTCAATAGCCTCCACTGGAGTACAAGTACAGTATCTGGGGTTGATTATTAATGCATTTTTGGATTACAATGTGTCTGTTAAGTACATAGCGAACCATGTGAATCGTGGCCTTGATGTAAAGCCATGGGATAGCCTACCTTTTAAATGTTTCACAAAACTGTTTGATTAATTGGTGCTACCTATCATTACTTTCGCTGCAGCAGTATGGGGGCACAGAAATGATACTGGTGTTAATGCTGTTTTTAACCGTGCCTGCAGATTAACCTTGGTGTGGATAAATACACGCCAAATGCTGCTATTCAAGGCGATATGGGTTGAAA
Organism: Coregonus lavaretus; assembly: GCF_964263955.1. Taxonomy (NCBI): domain Eukaryota; kingdom Metazoa; phylum Chordata; class Actinopteri; order Salmoniformes; family Salmonidae; genus Coregonus; species Coregonus lavaretus. The sequence goes on along the minus strand of NW_028162988.1, from coordinate 220,940 downwards.
AGCTCTATGGCATCACCAGTGGCTATGTATTTTTTTTTTATGTGCAGAGATTGTCTATGTAAACGTGTACTTTTATGGGCTTGTGAAGTTGCAACTGCAAAGAAAAATGTTACGTACCATGTCAAAGCCTTTTTTGAACTAAAGTGGTACCAACTGATAAACAACCCTACAAGTAACAAGCTGTGCACCTACTGCCTTTTTAAATGTACATTTGAGACAGAACCCTATGTGCGTACTGTTTTATCCAACCAATATCGAAGCTCTTTTGCAAAATGTTGATGTGGAGTGGCCGCTCGCTATTGAGACTGGTCCATACACAAACATTCCCTTAGAAAGATGTGTGTGTACTTCCTGTAATGATGGTTCCATTGAAACTGATGCTCATGCCTTGCTTTACTGTGGGGTATACAATAACATTAGGGATGATACCTTTTGTCAGCTCTCCAGCCAAAAGGAAAATGTTAACGGTCTTGATGAAAATAATAAATTATGTGACATTGTATTAGGTAACAATAATGTAAAGGCCTACTCCAAAGCCTGCCACCTTATCCTCCAACAGAGATGTTTCTTTATAAGTGCCTGATTTCTCTTTTATCCACTGTAGCTGACTTTGTTTTGTTTCTGTTTATGCATACATGTGTATAGATGATGTGATATATTATAGATGACGCGTGTACCATGTTGGACTGTGATTGTTTTTAGTGTCTCAAAACTCAATTTGAGTGGTCCTCAAAGTAGGTTTATTAATAAATCTGTATTATTGTATTATTGTATCACATTTAAATACATTTTTCTAACTAACTCTGGATGGATATGAAGGGTAGGCTGACGGGACAAACCACACTCACTGTCAAAGGGATACACTAATGAGGGCCATCCGTGACTCTGCATGTGTGTGTGTGTGTGTGTGCGTTTGTGTGTGCGTGTGAGGTGAAAGTGAAAGGGTCTCTCTATGTCTTTCATATGGGATCCTGCTCACCACAGACTACATTTCCATGTTCTTTGCGACACAGATGCCATCTTGTGGTCAGGACATTGAATGACAAGACATTTGCTACAAATAAACACATCAAGTGAAATCTGTCACTTTATTTTAGTTGGTGCATCATGGGAAATTTCAATTTCTCAGATGCTGAGAGTCAAATTAAATAAATAAAGCCTACCGAAAATAGCAAAAACAATAATGTATAATTGTTTTTTGTGACTGTAAATCTAAAGAATCTTCCTCAGAATTGGGTGAATGTCCAGTAAAATGTATGGAGTTATCCTGATTTGTAAAATAAGCCCTAATGTAAGCATCTGTAGGCCTAAAAACTCAACAACAACAAAAAAAAATGGGCTTCTCTAAGGGTTATTCAACAGGGACAGCTTTCTATACAGATTAATTAATTGGTTTTACGTTGAAATATTTTCATAATTTTTTTTAACAAAATTATTCCAAAGGTGAAAATATTCTAACCATAAATGGTTACACTAGAAACAAGCCAGAAACTTTTTACAAATATATGGATAAAACTTTGCTTGAAATGGAAAGGTTATCTTGAAAAAACATACAACTTCCAGTAGGCCTACATAAATTCTGTGTTATGTGGGGAATTTAGGTAGGTCTATATCAGGGATGTGCAACATTGATGAGGGGTGGGGGCCACAAATAAATGGGAACTCATCATGAGGGTACACAGTGCCCGACTCAGCTGTTCATACCTTACCCTATTCCTTTGTTACATGGGCTACCAAAACGCCACAGGCGTAGACACGGGAGACGAGCTGGAGTCCTGGTGAAATTGAGGTGAAGAGAAAACCGAACGGCACTCCCCCCTGTTCTGTTGGCAAATGTCCAGTCACTCGAGAATAAGATGGATGAGCTTCGTTTGAGAGTCTCCTATCAGAGAGACTTGAAAAGCTGCAATATTATATGTCTTACTGAAATGTGGCTCGATGATGACGCTATGCACGTAGCACTCCATGCAGCGGCAGGATCGGACGGAGGCTCTGGGCAAATCGAAAGGAAGTGGAGTGTGTTTTTCATGAATACAACTGGTGTGCTGCTTCCAGCGTGAAGGAAATCTTGAGCTTTTGCTCACCTAATATAGAATACCTCATGGTAAGCTGCAGACCCTTTTATCTACCAAGAGAGTTCTTATCTGTAATTATCACGGTTGTCTACATCCCTCCACAAGCCAACACCACTCTGGCACTCAACGAACTGTATGGGGCCATAAACAAACAAGACACCGCTCACCCAGTCGCAGCGTTTCTGGTGGGCGGAAACTTTAACGCGGGGAGACAAGACCGTCCTACCTCACTTCTACCAACACGTCCCCTGCACCACTAGGGGTCACTAAAACTCGAGACCACTTTTATTCTACCCACAGAAACGCATACAAGGCCCTCCCTCGTCCTCCCTTTGGCAAATCTGACCATGACTCCATTCTCCTGCTTCCTGTTTACAAACAAAAGCTCAAACAGGAAGTACCAGTGATGCCCTCAATATGGAAGTGGTCGGATGAAGCAGACACAAGACTGTTTTGCTAGTACAGACAGGGATATGTTCCGGGATCCATCCGATAGCATTGAAGAGTTTACCACAACATTCACAAGCTCCATCAATAATTGCATAGATGATGTCATCCCCACAGTGACTATATGAATGTATCCAAACCAAAAACCATAGATTACAGGCAATATCGGTGCTGGGCTAAAGGCTAGAGCTACCGCTTACAAAGAACGGGACAAGGCATTGGATGCATACAAGAAAGTCTGCTACAACCTCCAACGAGACATCAAACATGCAAAAGGAGAATATAGGAGGAAGGTGGAATCCTATTACACCGGCTCCGACACTCATCGTATGTGGCAGCGCTTGCAGAGGATACCGGATTACAAAGGGAAACCCAGTCGTGAGTTTCCCAGCGATGCATAACTCCCAAACGAGCTAAATGCCTTTTATACTGGCTTCGAGGAATATAACACTGTGCCATGAGTGAAAGAACCTGTTTACTGGATGACTGTGTGATCTCGCTCTCCGTTGCAGATGTGAGCAAAACATTTAAACAGGTTAACAATCACAAGGCCGCCAGGCCAGACGGAATACCAGGGCGTGTTCTCAAAGCATGCGCAGACCAGCTGGCAAGAGTATTCACAGACATACTGTATCTCCTTGTCCCAGTCTGTAATCCCAACGTTTCAAATTGACCACCATTGTCCCTGTTCCCAAGAGCTGCAAGATAACCTGCCTAAATGACTATCGCCCTGTAGCACTCACATCTGTAATTATGGAGTGCTTTGAAAGGCTGGTCACAACACACCCCTGCCACACTGCCCCTCAACACGGAGGCCCCTAAGGGGTGTATGCTTAGGCCCCTCCTGTACTCCCTGTTCACCCACTACTGCTTGGCAACACATGACTCCAACACCTTCATTAAGTTTGCTGACGACACGACGGTGGTACTGGTACTTCCTGTATATAGCTCCATTCTTGTGTATTTTATTTTATTCTTTGTGTTACTATTTTATTTTTAAACTCTGCATCGTTGGGAAGGGCTTTTAAGCTAGCATTTCACGGTAAAGTCTACACCAGTTGCATTCAGCGCATGTGACAAATAACATTTGATTTGATTTTGACATACCATACAAAACATTCCGGACTTACATCTACCCCTGAGTCCAGGTTGACTTTATATGTCCAAACTCAGAATCAAATATGCTTCACAAAAATAACATGGTTGCTGTGGTAGAACGTTTATTTTGATTGGCGAATTTTCTGCATTTAGCAAAGTCCTATTATGTAACCTGATTACAGATGTGTCTTTGTAAATGTGAACACGAATAATAGGGAAATCGTTATTCATGCTAGCATGTAAACGTTTAAATCGAACTATTATATTAATCTGAATATTCGTGCGTGTAACTGTAGTGACTGACATAACATGAGTAAAACTGCTGATATACAACCACATTTCTAAATTGCACCTTGTGAATTATACTATTGTAACTCTCGACAGTAAGTTGAGACAACGACTGAGTTCCTAAAAAATAATAATAGTTTTTTAAAATTCATCCGCGGCCCTACAAAACCCCATCCCTGGTCTAAGTCAATATAGCTACTTTCCTAATTATGAGACAATCTCCGTTTATCTATTGTAACAATTATTCAAATGTATTAAATGTCTGTTTTTCATAATATATTGTTTACCTGCATCATATAGTTCCTCCATGCCGTTGAGGGGCGCATGTTCGTCATAAATAAATGCCATCGATAAAACCAGCCGCTCAGCCATGTTGAAGAAGTCGCTCGGCGCGGAGAGAGCAATAGGACTGCATCCCGCCATTGTGTGGATTCTAAGCTCTGTAGAGAGACAGGGGCACTTGGCTAACTCTCAAATAGACATTTCCTACACCCTGCAGCTTAAATAAATAAAAATATTAAAATACAAAGGCGCCAGGGAGAAAGACATGTCAGCCAGCAGCCTTCTCGAACAGGTAAAGAGAGTCACTTTATGAATATCAATCGAGACGTAACTAGGATAGCTTGTTCCAGAGGCAGTGACTCTCTCTGTAGCTAGCTAACGTTAGTGCAGTAGGCCTGACCACCTGCTAAAGGACTGACTGGTGAATATACATTTCTTCATTTATTTTTCCCTTCCTCTTTTCTCATAAATCAAACCTTCATGAATCACCTGGACCCAATCCAGAGACCGAAAGGCCAAGGAAACAAGGGTAAGTTATCGTAACATGACAAGTTTACTGTGTCTGTATGCGGATATTTCCGTGTGGTGGTTTCGGAAACCCTACTCTGCGTGCGCGGATGTGATGATAGTTAGCTAGCCAGATAGCAGGCCAGTCTCACCATTGTGCCCATTTCGCTTCTATAGTTGATTGGACATGTGAAACAATTTCCGATAAGTTGGTACTATTTACTCAATATTTTATTTTGTATGACTTTTAGTGTCATGTGTGAATACACCATTGTGAATTTTGAGGCAATCCGTCAGCGTTGGCTAACGTTGGTTGCTAGCTTGGTAACTAATTTAGCTCGCGCTAGCTAGCTAACATGAGCGTCCTCTCCTACATTCGCAAGTTAGCTGACTAGGCATTTCCTAAGTCGGATGGCTAGTGGCTTACTGGCTCATTGGTTAAATGCTAGCAACGCTTTGCAATGAGTAAGTTGACAAATTAATGTTTACATCAAGTTAGGCTTAAACCTCCCACGCAAAATAATCATGTTGTTTAGTTCGTTGGCTAACCTCAGTATTTAAAGGATACTCAAGAATTGCCTGCCAATGACACGTCTTCCAGCGTGCTGTTCTCACCGAACCAGTAGCAAGCTTCTGGTCAGTTATTGTCAAACCACGAAGTTGCAATGTTTCAGATCTTTTTCAATGTTTTGAGGCAACTTTGTTTACTAGCCAGGCCTGTTTTCCAGTTTGGCAATTCATTTTCAGATTCTGCTTAGTTATGGCAGGACGAACTGAAACACACTCTGACAAGTTTAACGTTATGTCATGACTACAATCACTGATATTAAATACAAATCGATTGTTTTCTCCTGAAGTTGTAACTAGAAACAATATTCTACTGCACCTCATATCACTGATTTCACTGCCCATTGGTGGTTGCAACCGATTTACTGTGAGTAACAGGCCGCTTCTGCATGTAGCAATTGTGCTGCAGTTACAATCTGTCAACAATAACGTATCTAGCATTAACTGCAGCACCTGATACAACCCCTAGGGCCTAGTGTTATTTGTTTTATAGGTGGCACACTATAGACCTAGCCAGCAGGAAAGACAACTCTTGTCCAACTCAACCAGTCCCAAGCATTTGTTTGTCACCCATTTTAGTGCATTAAAACAGCATATTTGTGGCTGTGAACTGTAGTTGTGCAATGCTAGAGATCTCATCAAGCTTCATGACTTCCTGGCTCTTATTCTGTCTTGACTGGCTGCAAATATGTAGGCCTATGACTAGTTGTATTGACTATTTCCACCTTATGCAAACAGATGTATCCTAGCACTGTATCTTACATTGCTATATACTCCTCTTTTCCAGTGCAAAACGGAGCTGTGACCCAAAAGGATACTTTGAATGATGATGAGTTTGAGCCTTACCTGAACACTCAGGCCAGACAGGTGAGTACCAGTCCACTACCCTCCGTTTGACTAGGCCCACACTGTACACTGTTCCTAACATTTGCCTGCTTAGACTCCCGAGTGGCGCAGCGGTCTAAGGCACTGCATCTCAGTGCTTGAGGCGTCGCTACAGACCCCCTGGTTCGATTCCAGGCTGTATCACAAGGCGTCGCTACAGACCCCCTGGTTCGATTCCAGGCTGTATCACAACTGGCCGTGATTGGGAGTCCCATAGGGCAGCGCACAATTGGTCCAGCATCGTCCAGGTTTGGCCGGTGTAGGCCGTCATTGTAAATAAGAATTTGTTCTTAACTGGCTTGCCTAGTTAAATAAAGGTAAAATACAAAAATAATTTAAACTGCAGGAAAATGGCATTCGTTCACTTAACATTTTGACACAGCCTCAGTTCTAATAGAAATAATGAGGATGATGAATAAGCTACATGACTCAGGTTATGGTGGTAACTCCCACTGGTACATTTGCATTCGTCATCCATAATGGGGAGATCTCGCTGTACAACTTTACAGTGAATTACTTTTATACTGTTACAATTCATCATGTTTAGCGTGTAAATACTCTTCTCTCCCCGATTTTTACTATGTAGTCCATTTCCTTTTCTAGAATTCATTTGGAATTAAACTGGTCTTCATCTTGTCGTAATGTCTGTTGTGTGCCCTCAGTAGTGGGCCTAAATGGAAATAATGGAGCCTGTATTCCTCCAGTCAAAGGAATGCCACTGTTTTGTCCTCATAAAGCAGTTCATTGGTGTGAAAGTGGACACAGTCATCCTAGTCTAGGTGGCAGCCGAGGCTGATCGAGATCCAAGCGAGGATGTCCATCAGTTCGATGCCCTGCTTTCTGTAATGTAATGATTGAAACAGTCAACAGGCTAACCAGTGTTTTCTTCTCTCCGCAGAGCAATGCTTATACGGCCATGTCGGACTCCTACATGCCCAGTTACTACAGCCCATCCATAGGATTCTCTTACTCCCTGAACGAGGCAGCATGGTCCACCGGTGGCGATCCCCCCATGCCTTACCTGGCCTCGTATGGACAGCTGAGCAACGGGGAGCACCACTTCCTGCCCGACGCCATGTTCGGCCAGCCCGGCCCGCTGGGCAGCAACCACTTCTTGGGCCAGCACAGTTTCAACTTCTTCCCCAGCAACATAGACTTCTCTGCCTGGGGCAACAACAGCTCTCAGGGACAGTCTACACAGAGTTCTGGCTACAGCAGCAGCTATGCCTACGCGCCCAGCTCGCTAGGGGGCGCCATGATCGACGGACAGTCCCCCTTCACCCAGAACGAGCCCCTCAACAAGGCCCCTGGCATGAACAGCTTGGACCAGGGCATGGCTGGACTTAAGATTGGTGGCGGTGCTGGGGACATGGGGGCCCCCAAGGTGGTGGGCTCTGGCCTCCCCGGGGGACCCCTAGGCCACAGCCAGGTTTCTGGTGGAGCTCCCAGCATGCCACTGCCCCCCGTGTCCATCGCCCCCGCCAAGCCCGCCTCCTGGGCGGACATTGCCAGCAAGCCGGCCAAGCCACAGCCCAAGCTGAAAACCAAGGGGGGCATAACTGGGACCAACCTGCCCCCTCCGCCCATCAAACACAACATGGACATTGGCACTTGGGACAACAAGGGGACCATGCCTAAAGCGTCCACCCCCCAGCAGGCGCCTCTCCCCAACAACGGGCAGCCGCCCAACCAGGCCTCCCCTCAGCCCGGCACCATGGCCGGAGGGACCCCGCAACTGCCCCTCAGCAACGGACAGTTGGTGGCCTCTTCGGCCCAGCTGGGGCAGCACCAATTTCCCTCCAACGGACAGCAGGGCATAGGGGGTCAGCTGCAGCTTTCCCAGGGCCCCCCGCCTGCCACCCAGCCCTCTCAGCCCACCCGCTGGGTCCCTCCACGGAACCGTGCCAACGGGTTTGGGGATGCCGGGGGTGGGGCGGGGCAGTCGCCTCCCAACTCGGGCTTGGGTGGGGTGCTGGTGCCCTCGGAGCCCCACCCAGTGCTGGAGAAGCTGCGCCTGGTCAACAACTACAACCCCAAGGACTTTGACTGGAACCTCAAGCAGGGGCGTGTGTTCATCATCAAGAGCTACTCAGAGGACGACATCCACCGCTCCATCAAGTACAACATCTGGTGCAGCACGGAGCACGGCAACAAGCGGCTGGACGCCGCCTACCGCTCGCTGGGCGCCAAGGGCCCCCTCTACCTGCTCTTCAGCGTCAACGGCAGCGGCCACTTTTGCGGCGTGGCGGAGATGCGCTCACCAGTGGACTACAATACCTGCGCCGGCGTGTGGTCGCAGGACAAGTGGAAGGGGCGCTTTGACGTGCGCTGGATCTTCGTTAAGGACGTTCCCAACAGCCAGCTGCGGCACATCCGCCTGGAGAACAACGAGAACAAGCCAGTGACCAACTCACGGGACACGCAGGAGGTGCCTCTGGACAAGGCACGGCAGGTGCTGAAGATCATCGCCGGCTACAAGCACACCACCTCCATCTTTGACGACTTCTCCCACTACGAGAAGCGCCAGGAGGAGGAGGACTGTGTGAAAAAGGTAAAGGCCTGCCCTCCACCCGTCTGGGAAAATAAATAGGCCTACACCTTGGGTTGTGTGCCTGGGGAGAGGCATGCGAAGCCATGGGTCTGTGCGCAAAGGTCCTGAGAGCATGTCAAGAGCAAAAATCCAGTTGAAGAGTGCAGTAGTTGAAATAGATTATCAGTCATTTATATGTGTGTTCATCTTACAATGTGCCGTTCCTACAGAGAATTTGGATATGCCAGAAACAAAGTGCATGAACATCCCAGTTATAATATTTTAAAAGTTCCATGTTAGATTTATTATCTCACATGGATTTGTGAATTACGAATGCTGACCTTAGTGTTGATCAGGTGTGTCCATATGAAATGTAATGTTTATTTCCAATTCGGTATCTAATTGATGATCCTTGTGGAAATGTATCCCCCTTATGTATTAGGAATTGATGCATTTGTTACTGTTGGGACTTTTTCAGACACTTGGCCTACCAATCAATGCTCTAATTATATAGGCTACTGTATGTCACCATATCAGTCCCTCCAGGATTCTGCAGTGTTGTTTTGTGATGGTTGCGGACCAAAATGCTTGATTTTGCTGCGAATGTTCTGACACTGTGTTCTGCATGGCAATTTGTGATGATTTTGTCGAATTTGTCACCTGCGCTGACTGGGGAGAAAAGTTTGTTGATGTGTTGCTTTATTGAGGCATTTTATGCGGTAAAAGCATGGGGAATAGTTAACATTGTGAGCCCTGTTTTTGTAGTGTGGTGATTGGACATTTATATGCGGTAATAGTGCGGCGATTAGTCAAATTTGCAAGCCCTCGCATAATATGCGGTAGTTGATTAGCAAAAAATTATGCAATCGCACAATCCTGGAGGGACTGCCATATACATTTTTAAAAGGTGAAATGGGAAGGTTTTTGCTAGTCTAGTTAACAAAATGCCAGCAGTCACTTGTGATTACCAAGATGCATTTTGTCGTTGAACCTTTTATAATGACTCCCCAAATAATTAGAATATACATTATTATGCTCAGTCTCGACGTCATGTTATCCGAAACAACCCTCATTCTTTACGGAGGATTCTGTTCACATTATGAAATGCATGTTTACATTGGTCCTTCAGTCTCAATGGCCATTAACCTACGCTTCATGACCTAAAGTATGTGGACACATGCTCGTCGAATCTCATTCAAAAATCATGGGCATTATTATAATAATAATAATATGCCATTTAGCAGACGCTTTTATCCAAAGCGACTTACAGTCATGTGTGCATACATTTTTATGTATGGGTGGTCCGGGGGATCGAACCCACTACCCTGGTGTTACAAGCGCCATGCTCTACCAATTGAGCTACAGAGGACCACATTAATATGGAGTTCAAATCAAATTTTATTGGTCACATGCGCCGAATACAACAGGTGCAGACATTGGTCCCCTTTGCTGCTATAACAGCCTCTACTCTTCTGGGAAGGCTTTCCACTAGATGTTGGAACATTGCTGCAGGGACTAGCTTCCATTCAGGCACGAGCATTAGTGAGGTTGGGCACTGATGTTGGGCTATTAGGCCTGGCTCGCAGTCGACATTCCAATTCATCCCAAAGGTGTGGGGTTGAGGTCAGGGCTTTGTGCAGGCCAGTCAAGTTCTTCCACACCAATCTCGACAAACCATTTCAGTATGGACCACTCTTTGTGCACGGGGGCGTTGTCATGATGAAACAGGAAAGGGCCTTCCCCAAACTGTTGCCACAAAGTTGGACGCACAGAATCGTCTAGAATGTCATTGTATGCTGTAGCGTTAAGATTTCCCTTCACTGGAACTAAGAGGCCTAGCCCAAACCATGAAAAACAGCCTCAGACCATTATTCCTCCTCCACCAAACTTTACAGTTGGCACTATGCATTCGATGGTGAACGCGTTTCCACTGCTCCAGAGTCCAATGGCGGTGCGCTTTACACCACTCCAGCCGATGCTTGGCATTGCGCATGGTGATCTTAGGCCTGTGTGCGGCTGCTCGGCCATGGAAACCCATTTCATTTAACTCCCGACGAACAGTTCTTGTGCTGATGTTGCTTCCAGAGGCAGTTTGGAACTCTGTAGTGAGTGTTGCAACTGAGGACAGATGATTTTTACGCGCTTCAGCACTCGGCGGTCCCGTTCTGTGATCTTGTGTGGCCTACGACTGGCTGCTGAGCCATTGTTGCTCCTAGACGTTTCCACTTCACAATAACAGCACTTACAGTTGACCGGGGCAGCTCTATTTGAGGTGCTTATAGGCTAGCTCGGGTTCTGACTGGAGCTGTGTACATCATAATACTGATTATTGTTAGAAAGGGGTGGACTCACTGTAGGTCTGTATCGCTATGTATTACCGACTGTTTTTATAAAGACTACAGAGTGCTGGTTTGTCAGCTCTGAAGAGGAAGCAGCTTTCCTTACATCGAAACAGGCCTAGCTATTGGGTTATATTGGACAGTCCTGTTTCGCTTAATACTCCATTGAGACGAGCTGTTCCGACAATGTTGCACATTTAATTTCTGTCTCGTATGTTTCCTTCAGTCTTATTTTGCGGAAACTCAAACCCTGCTTCCTTACATAGTGGTATCCGATGACATTCAATTTATTTTTTAAAGTAACTGTCCAGTGAAAATCTCACAGTTCCTATTCTGTTAACTCCTATCCAAATAATGTGGTTGACTCATCCTATGCTTGTATTTGTGGCCTAAGTGTAAATTGGAGAAAACACTACAAAAACCCCTCAATCAGTAAAAAGAAAATGCTTGCTCTTTCCTCATTGAGGATTATGTAATCCTCCTTAGGAGGATGAGCTGGCCAATCAGCAGTCTACTCTCAATACCCCACACCATACTGTTGGGGTATGCCCACACCATTCCAACACAGAAAAGCTGCTTAACAGTTTTCCTTTAAAAAAAAATTGCAATTATTTCACTCATATTGTAATGAATTATAGGTCATATTTCATAGCAATCTGGAAACACTGGACAGTTACTTTAGAGACGTAGCATCCTTTTCCATCAGTATCTCAACATTGCATGACTGAGGCTGTGAGTGCAAAACACTGTCTGCATTATTTACTGCGACAAGGAAACTGCACTGCACCTGGAGGCATTTCACATTTATACAACTGGTGGTTCCAATCCTGAATGCTGATTTGGTTAAAACCGCGTTCCAGCCGGTGTCTATTCCACAAGTTACCACCGGCTTAATCTATGACGTTAAAATGCCTATTTACTCTGTTCCATCTATTTCACAGCGAACTCCCCATACATATCCTGAAAAGACTTCATATTTACTAGTTGTCAAAGAAACTTATGTCACTGAGTTAACTGCAGCTTCCTCTTATCTAGACAATCGAGAAATGTGTTTATCTTAGTTTTGTGGTCAACACATTGATACTGACAGCTTTCAAATTACCAATGATCTTTGCTGTATAACTTACCAATGAAACAAAATGTTAATGTTTTAGATACTGATCGGGGTTGACTGATTTTTATGATTCAAATGTAATGTTTCATCTATATCCAATTCGAGACCTGAGTCCACTTACTGTAAATCAATTAAGCTGTTGATGCATGTATGCCCAAAATTGATGGAGGTTTCCCGTCCTTCCTGTTTTGTTCCTAACTAAAGCCTGATGATGTTTTGTTACCAGGTGGAGGTCCAGGGTAGCGAGCCGTACCCCAGTAACCCCAACCCCAGCAGGAGTCATTACAGACTTCAGGTAACGCCCTAGCCCCCACTTAACTCTCTTGCTCTTGTAATAGCCTAACCGTAGTGTGGATTTACTCTCCATTAGGTGTACTCCGTAGAGGCTCCGCAATCGCTTCGAGACTTCACCATACACTGCACAGAGATTTTGGTCCATGCCATAATTTGTGACTTTACTTAAGTGTCGGTGAGGTTTTGTTACGGACAACACTTGGTGGAGTGTAAACCCAGTCTTAACAGGCCTGCTACATTAGATGTGTCGCTCTTAATATCAATAAATTATTTACAAGAATTCTACACTTGGCTTGATAAAGTGGCTCACTCTGGCAAAAAAATTATGCGTCCAGTGTAGCATCTAAAAACCGACAGTTTTTCTGCTCCCCTGTTAGACCCACGCAGACCATATGATTTTAACCGTATTATGGCACGATTTTCCAGCCCCAGACAAAATGTCCACATCGTGGGCAAATTATTACGTCGTAAACTATTGTCGGACGTCTTTGCTCGTTCCGTGTGACAGGGTCTAGGTCTGACGATTCAAATACCACTACGTGCAGTCGTATGCTCCGACCAAAGTTCTTTCGCTGTCTTTTCACAAAGTGTGGCTGGTGTTACGAGCCTATCCCGGTACCTGACCAACAGGAACACGTCCGGCACTGAGTAAGCACACTATGGATATTGTAAGTAGTCAGATTAATACAACGGCTTGATTTAAACGTTTACATGCTTTGCAAGGAGAATGATTTCCCTAATACTCTTGTTTTACAAGACATCTGAAATCAGGCTACCTGATGGCACAAAAATCGCCAATCAAAAGAAACATTCTACCACAAATGGCCCGCTATTGCATATTTTTGGGAAGCTTATTTGAGTTCGGACAAAGTTAACTTTTTAAGATGCTTGCGGTTTTTCCGAACTCATTTTACTCGCGCATAGAGGGAGGCTGGCGCGTGCGTAGTAGATCAGATGCACCGCTGCAGTTGACGTAGCCTCGCAAGTCAATTGCTGAATGTGACGAGACAACTGAAGCAAATCGTACAATCTGGCCAGGTTGATATCAAGATTTTAATTTCGTAACAATGCACAGTGTGACGTAATAATTGTAAAAGACAGAATCTGACGTACAGTGTAGGAAGGCCTTTTTAGTTATTTTGTTTTTTTTTTATTGGAGGACATTTCATCAAGTTAAAGTCCCTTTGTCTCAAAGGGACCAAAATGTAGATGTGCTCAATGTGCTACTCTTGACTGGATGGTGACAAATGTCCCATGTCTCACCAGATGAGTATTGCAAATGTCTGAAAGTGGTCAGAACTGCATGTTATAGGCCAGGCACACCAAACGTTTTTAGTAAAAAATAAAACGTATAATTTTTTAGACTATTTTAGTTTTGCTAAAAAAACATTTAAAATCACTAGGAATTCAGCAAAAAATAAAATGGGGAAATCTGTTCCCAAGTATTCTGGAATTCAGCAAAAAATAAAATGGGGAAATCTGTTCCCAAGTATTCCGGAATTCAGCAAAAAATAAAATGGGGAAATCTGTTCCCAAGTATTCCCACAAAATAAATGTGATCGCGTTTCAATGTAATCGATATGAAATCATTGATTTACTCTTTTTGGCCTTAGTTGTGGTCAATTTGCAGTGTACTATAATTATGTTCCGGGCCCCCGACCATATGCTCCGACAAAAATCGGCCCACGGCTGAATCTAGTTGCCTTCCGGTGTTGTAGACTATACACATCCTATGGTGTATTCATGTAGAACTACTCTGTGGGACTGTTAGGACCTGGCGGTAGGGAGATATGCTTGTCTTGGTACCAGTAGATATGGGTTCTCAGGGTGGTGGAAACTTTTTGTTTCTGTTTTTTTTTAAATGTTATGTGAAGAACCACAACCTCCACTCTCTTACATCCATTGATGGGAGCATGGTAACTATGCCCACTGGATACATACAAATATGATCTGCAACATTTTGTTTTACTGAAAAGCTCAATCTCTGAGTCCCCAAACTGAAGTGTAATTTTCTTTGTGTCCCACAGGAGCGCCAAGGACGTGTCAAGTAGCAGTCACTGCTTTGGGCAAAAGACTGCAATGACCCCTCTTTTTCCCCTTTCCTACCCCATCACATTCAGATCTTTCAAGAAATTCTAAATGGGGTAAAAATTTAACCAAGGACAAAAAAACAAAACAAAATGAAGACTTTCTTGATTTCTTTTTACTTTAAAAGACTGACTTCGAACTTGTAGTAAAATAAAAAGAAATTATTATTCATAGGACTACAACTTTAATGCATAGCATCCTTAGGTGAATCTATTTTTTCCTCTACACCCCCCCCCCCACCAATCCACTACATATGCTTTTTTCTTCCTCATATGCTCCCCCCCCCCCCCGCCTGTTTTTACAGTCCCCGAGAGCAAGTCTGTAGTTCCTCTCATGCAAAATTCTAGTGGACATTTAGTGGCTGGAAGTCCAGGCGGGCCATTTGTCTAATTTCTTTGTAAACCCCTCCTCCCTCCTTCTGTGGGAGATTAAATCATCCAATCAGGACGGGGGGGGGGGGGGGGGGTCTCCTCCTCAGTGGATATTCGTCATCGCACCCTTCAAGAAGTTTCTTTTTCATATGCTTCCATCTGTTATATATATAAAAAAGAAAGAACTAAACCGAATGTTCGAGATGACCCTGTTTATTTTTTGTGGTGTGTGGGGAGAGTGGGTTAAGTTTGTGGGAGGGGGGGAGTTGAAAGCAAAAATAATTGTTACGTTTAGCCTTGGTCATTGTATAATTTTATGTACAATTGTACGAAATGGGGCCCTGTTTGCGGTCTTCAGAACTTATTTGCCCTCTTTCTTGGACTGGTTTATTATTGATGTTTCCATGAGCTGCTTTCCTCCCGCCATCTTTGTTTCTTCCTCATCTTCCTTCCGTTTTCTTAAAGACCGCGTCGACGCGAGTGTCCTTGCCCCCACTCTTTCTATTAATCAGTTCAAAGTAATAAATGTCGTATACTCAGCAAGAACTCGTGTGCATTCCCCTTGTTTGACTGTAAGCACTTTTCATGCTTTGTGCATCCTTTTTCTGTTATGTTTTTTTAAAAGGGTAAATGAATGTTTTATTACTTGGTAATTAAACCCTATTCCCCCACACACACTTAATTATACCCCAAACACCCCTCTTTGCACCACTAACCACCACTATCCCTTTCCACCGTGCCCCTCTATTGGCTGCTCAACCATAACACCACCCTTGCAGAATGTCAATGTTGGTGAAGAAACTACTGGCTTTTCTCTGTGGCATAATAAAGTCAAGCTTGCTATTTTCTCTTCTTGAAACTAAACTACAGGGGTTTTGTTAAGGGCAGCGTTGTTAATCTGTTATTAGGCCAGTATAATCTTGAGTGGTATCAGTAGCTGATTCCAATGTGCTGCTGTTTTCATGCTTGTGGTCTTTTCATTGTGCTGAACTCCGCATCTACTAGATCTTGGGTCACTGTTAAGAATGTTACTGTTCAATCTTGGAGTGAATTTCAGCCTACAGTTGGATATTTCAGTCAAGGGAGATTTGGATTTTGTAATTAGAGATGCTGAACATGTAGGCCTATTTTTATGGAGGCATCTTGCTGTTAAATATGTTGGTGAAACAACCTGTATAGTATTAGCACAGATGTGAGAAACACACTTTCCATATCTTGAATTCACTTCGGTGCAGTGTCACTCAACATTAATGTTTAGGATAATCGGTATGCTTTGTCTTGTCGCTCACGTTATGGCCCAGAAATTAGACCTCTTGTAACTTATGGTATAATTACAGTATAAGAGCGTCTGCTAAATGATGTAAATGTACAGTACTTCAAAAACTGTGAAAATGCATCCATCGCACTGATCCATAAGCAGTATTGCCACTCCCCACAACGGGTCCGATTTGTCCCCCCCAATCATTTATTTAAAATCAAGGTCATTAGGAAGGTATTCTTAATGTTTTGTACACTCTGTACAGTATATTTAGCCTATTGTCACTGCATTGCTTCTCAATGTGACGCCCATCATGTAGCTTAGGTGTAATCAACAGGATACTGATGATGAATCTGAAAATCAAGAATTCTCTTTGTCCGAGGATAGATACTGCGCAGACCACCCATTCATCCATCATCTCACAAGTCGGACTGTGCTTGAAGCCTATTTGGCTGCGTTTTACGCAGGCAGCCCATTTCTGATTGGCAAAAGAGCATAATTGGACTACCACAGCCTTTGTGTGCATTCATTATGTTGAAATGTCTTATTTTCAGACGAGCACATTCACTGCAATTGCATTCCCCAATTCGGAAGCAGAGCAATGCGCTATTGGGGAATTTAAGCCCTGAACGACGCCTGACATGGCACTATCTCCCAGGCTGCGTGCCGCCCCAAGACCGGAGCCATTCTTAGCAAGCTAACTTTGCTAGCTACTCTTGTGAACTAGATGGTTATATATGCTGGTTGGTAGCTTGTATAACTGATGTGTATAATTTTAAGTGACACTTCATTTTTTTATGGATAATATTTTAATTTACAGAGTGGGTGAGCTCCATTCCTGACAGGCTGATCAGATTCCCTTTGTCTCAGCACTGGATCAGATTCATTAGCAGCCTCAGAGGCTGATGAGTCAGGATGCTGCCTTGTAGGATGTTTCATGAGCAAAGTTCCTAGCAGTCAAAGTGCCTTATAGGCTGATGCATATGATCCCACTGGATCAGATATGCATCTGCCCTATAAGGCACTTTGAATGCTAATCTGCCTGCGAGGAGCTTTGCTAGTGAAACAGCCTATATAGTAGCATCCTAACTTATCAGCCTCTGAGGCTGCTATTGAATCTGATCAGCCTGTCAGGAATGGAGCTCATCCACTTTTGACATTTAAATATTGTCCACAAAAAAAGTGCCCCATTTTTAGAATTATACACATGTCACTTATGCAAGCTAACAACCAGCATAGATTACTATCTAGTTAGCTAGCTCACAAGACTAGCTGTACTTCTTGCTAAGTAGCCCTGCTTCGATTGGCTTTGGTCTTGGGGGCAGCATGCAGCCTGTGAGACAGGCCGTCTGTCAAGCGTGGTTCAGGGCTTAAATGCCCCACAAGCTTCAAGCTCATAGAAAATGGCGGGTGAGATAGATATACATAATGGCCACTGGGTGGCGACAAACATTTATTTGAGTCCGTTGTCATGCCCTGGGTCAGCATAATGGGAGTGCTGGAGATGAAACAGCCAGGCATTCTCTAGTCCAGGGGTACTCAACGCTTACACTGAGTTCTAGAGCCTGCTGGTTTTCTGTTCTACCTGATAATTAATTGCACACACCTGGTGTCCCATGTCTAAATCAGTCCCTGATTAGAGTGGAACAATGGGGGGAAAATGCAGTGGAACTGGCTTTGAGGTCCAGAGTTGAGTTGGAGGCCTCTAGTCTACCTGACCATGCAGTCACGCCAACAATTTCCACTTTTGAAGGAGACGATGGGCCACGTTTTCTTTTAAAACCATGAGTATCACGAAATTAAATTAAGACATTGATTAGGAGTCATCAGATAAGGTTGTTTGAGCGTTCAGCAGGCCTATGTAGAAATGTGCGGACGGCTGTTGAATATGACCCTTTCACTTCTTGATTTGTTCACCACGGGATGAGTTCTCATGTATGCAAATACGGACCACGTGTGAACATGTATTGCCTACGTTTTATTTAAACTTGTCTGTATTGCCTTTCATTCGATATAGGTAAGCAGTTCCTCGGGATACCCCTAGGTGACCTACATTGACTATGGCAACTAGACCTCCTTCAAATGTAATAATAATATAATATGCCATTTAGCAGACGCTTTTATCCAAAGCGACTTACAGTCATGCGTGCATACATTTTTTTGTGTATGGGTGGTCCCGGGGATCGAACCCACTACCTTGGCGTTACAAGCGCCGTGCTCTACCAGCTGAGCTACAGAGGACCACGAATGTCAACAGAGTTCCTTCTGAGTCTGACGGTGTGGAATATGGTGAGCAAGAAAAGATGATGATATTGGTTCAAACGCTTGTGTGCTGCTCTGTCAGTCATTCTCATGGGCTAACTTGAGCCTAAACCACGTAACTGCACAGTGCATCTGTGTTCTAGACGAGGCTACATGCTTTCACATTATTCTGTTTGATGACACATTTTCACCATGGACTCATGACATCATCCATGAATCGCCTAGTCTGCAGTCGGCAATGAGAAACTAGTTGTCAGTGTTCTCCAGTCTCACTGACGGAGGCTGTTACTTGCGAGGGGGTGGGGGCTTAGTGGGCGAGGGTGGGGGTTGGCGGCACGCGTCGAGGAGTCTGCGGTTGGGGTGTGAAACATGTAACCCAAGGGGGCTTCCGATGACCCTTATCCGCTCCTCTCTGGGGACTCCTTGGCCCTTGTGGGATGCAAATGAAAGGCCATGAAAGAGAGGGGGAACTGGGCCCAAAGAGAAGAAGGAGAAGAAAATAAACCGGGGGTGGGGATAAGGCAGCATGCATAAGAACAACCTTGCCTGTGGGAAAAGCTGCTTCGTTGTCTTCGCTGTCGAAGGAGGATGATAACTGCCCCTACTGTCAACTAGGGGGGCTTTTTGTCTCTCTCTCTCTGTCTTTATTCTTTCTTTGTCTTTATTCTTTCTTTGTCTTTATTCTTTCCCACTGGCTTTATTTTAGCTACACGTGCACATTTTTTTCTCATAGGTTATAGAATTTTACTTGGTTGAATATTTCCTCATAGGGGCTCTCCTTTCTTCCCATCTCTAAGGTGGTGGTGATGGTTAGGTGTGTGTTCTCAAATCATTCAGTGTATAAAAAAAAAAAAAAAAACTGTTTCATCATGGTACCTTTTTTATTTGTTAAATTGTGACAATGGTGCACACTTTATCCACATAGCCAACCCTTCCAACAAATAACCATACTTCTCTGTTTTGGAAAATGTGGGTGATATGGTAGGTCTAAATTTAAGCAAAAAGGCCTGAGGGGGTTTGATATATGGCCAATACACCACGGCTAAGGGCTGTTCTTAGGGTGGATAAAGCCATTATTGGCCATATACCACAAACCCCTGAGGTGCCTTATTGCTATTATAAACTGGGCTCAAACCACCCAATTTATAATTCTAGTTATAAACTGGGTGGTTCAAACGAATGCTGATTGGCTAAAAGCCGTGGTATATCAGACCACGGGTATGACAAAACATTTATTTTTACTGTTCTAATTATGTTGGTAACCAGTTTATAATAGCAATAAGGCACCTCGGGGGTTTGTGGTATATGGCCAATATACCACCGGCTAAGTGCTGTGTCCAGGCACTCCACTTTGCATCTTGCTTCAGAATAGCCTTTAGCCGTGGTATATTGGCCATATACCACACCCCCTTGGGCCTTATTGCTTGATTATAGGTCTATATAGTCAATATGAATAATCTAGTCTTGACATTCCATACAGACTATAAATAAAATAGACAATACATTTCCATGCCAGTTGAGCATTCTGGAGATTACAGTTAATGTATAGGCTAAAATACAAAATCAGTAGCCTAATCATCTGAAAATGAAAGCACATGTATGGTTCTTCGGTTGAAGGGTCGATTATTCTGAAATTAATTGTAGGCAATTGGAGACCGTATAAAAATGTATTTCCTATTTGGACATTATTGAATATGATTAGGCTATTTTTTTATAATATACAGGTCTACATTGTAAATTATTATTATCATTTTAAGTGGTTGTTATGAAATTGTTTTAAATTACTAATAAATCAGGTGCATTCTTATTTTTACTTTGAAATACAAGGTCAGGTTAAGCATATTTCATTGCTGTTTTGTCAGATCGTTCCTTTCGCGCTCAGCAACCACACGCGCACCTGATTATTATAAAGTAATCCATCTACTTCTTTATTACGCTTCGCCATGTCTAACCCCGACCCGAATTTACATCTCAAAATTATTATTTCTTTATTTTGCTCTCTTTTGAACATAGACGTAGTCTACTTCGTGTCAGAATAGTCCTAAGCGTGGGACTCTTTTGTCGTTTAGATTCAGTAGCTTTAGGAATTGTTCTTTCTTCAAAAGTTTTTCACAACAACAACAACAAAAAGATAGCCTATGGCATGTTTGATTTGAGGGTAAATTATAGAAGAACTGAGAATATGGTTTTAAATCTCCAATATATTCTCTTAAACTCTTAAACTATACTGAAATACATTATTTATTATTTAGGGCAATTTAAGTGATTTTAAACGTCACACTTTTCTCTTTTATATTCTGCTTTATCACAAATTCGACAAAGCTATAGTCCTACCGTCATTTTCATCATGATGTGCTCTGATGTTGCACTTCTTCTGGGCTAGGCTGCTTCTTCGAAACCAAATAGCCTATCAAGGTTATGTTAAGCCAATATTTAGGGCTATTTCATTTTAAAGACACTATTAGGCTACATATTGGCGTGGATGTCATATTTACAATTTAATTAGGTTTACATTAATCCAATAGGCCTAACTCATCTTTTTCTACACGTTGGGCATTCTTTTTAATGGCTGTAACCTATTTATAATAAGAGTGCACCGTGTAGGCTATTGAAGATTGCAACAAAAAAATATGTTCTATTTGTGGCCTATATATAGGGTACTTGTATTGCTGCATTTTGCCTGTTCTTTTAATTTGAATCAGCAAATTATGGTCCCCTGCCCTATGAGACCTTATCTTCAAATAGCATCCCTTTAGTTTTGCACAGGGAGGGAAAGGCTTTAATTCTGCAAATAGTGCGATATGCTGAATATCAGTTGGCCCCGTGTGCTGTGTCAATAGGCCTTTATCTGATTATTTAAGAAGTTGTCTACTTTTGCATTATCCAGTTTCAGCAATACACCCAAACACCCAATCTGCTGCATTTATTCCGTCATAAAGCCGACGTTAATATCCCCGTCTCCTGCTTCCAAATGAGCAGACCATATTATGACAAAAGGGCTTTTATCCTTTTATGCAGTTATTCTTCCGCCATAATCATCTGTCAACTGCTTACCACACCAAGGGTCAACACCAAGTGACACCGTATTGCCCTCTGTTCATTCTATTGTTCTTTCAACAGTGTTTGGAAAATGCATAATGAAGTATTGGCTAAATACATGGGCCTATTTGCCGCCTTTACCTCTCGCGACATGAGCGGCACGTGCCCTGAGTGAATAGGCTTCAGGGTGATCTATGGATTCTAGAAAAAAGTAGGCCCATTAGGCGATTAGACGAAGTAGCCTCCTAGATAGGCTAATATTTACGTAAACCTCCATTTTAAATAGTGAAATCGTTACCCTATGTATTATGCTTGTTTAAATTGATTACAATTTTAAACGAAGCACACATTTATAATGAAATTGTAGGCTATCATGTATTTAGATTTCATCTAATCTCACCCATGCACTTGAATGTTGGATTAACTGTTCTGGTTGTTTTCAGCGTTTGGCAAATGTCTGCCTTCTACGTGTCTTTTGAGCACAGGTAGGCCTACATTTTAAATACATTATAATTCGTAGGCTACTGATGATAGGGTCACATAACGTGTGTAAATGAAAATGTGTTGTACCTTTGTGTTTGATATCTGATTTTGTTTGTATTGGCGTCGTTTTATGCAGATTATTTAGCCTGCAACATTTTCATATCTAGGTCAGCGGTCAACATCGGTCGCTCTTGCTTTGCAAATGTAGTTGTGTATTTAAAATGTAGTTGTGTATTGAATTGGGGAATAATAGATAGGTCTATTTCCTTATGAATTGCTGGTGTTGGCGCCCTAGGCTAGTTCAAATCACAGCCTTTGGTGTCTTTCTTGGAACCATTTGGAAAATGTACAACGTGTAACAAACAGCGGTGTCTCTCGACATGGCTGCTTTATTAACGATACTTACAATTATCACAAATACTGGTAATAATTTCAATATTTGGTCATCCAAAATGCAAGGGCATATCTGTTGAGTAGGATTTAACTTGCAATGCTGTGGGCCTGTGCCTGTATAGGATTAGCTGGAGATGGGTTTTCTATGAGCCAAACATAAGTAGATTCACCAACCAGTTCTCCTTTAAATCAATTTGGGTACTACACTGGTTTACTAAATCCTGTCAATTATTAGTGCCCCAACAACTAGGGCACAGTTAGCTAGGCTACACCGCTGTCATTCTAAATCCTATGAGCACTAGTTCTAGTTGGGACAGGGGCACTGAAGCATAAGGCATCATTTGAGTGTACCCCTCTCTCTCTCTCCTTCCCTCGCTCTCTCTCTCTCTCACTCTCTCTCTCTCTCTCTCTCTCTCTCTCTCTCTCTCTCTCTCTCTCTCTCTCTCAGATGGGGCACATGCACCTTGGAGGCATGTGCATGCTTATGCATAAACAAGGCCCTTTGATTTCCACTTTTTGCCACATGGTCCGCGGTTACACTGGCCCTAACCCTGGCTTGATCCCTCTGTCAATTTGGCCATGGCGGTACCCTACATACGTATCTCTCTCTCTCTCTCTCTCTCTGCTACTAGCTCGTTATCTGTTTTTCGCTGGTTCAGCTCGCTGGTCTCTCAGGTGAGAGTAAGAGTGTGACGTCCATGGCTCCTCTCTTGGCATTCACCGCGTGCCTTAATTGTATTGAAATTAAATCAAGGTCCACTGTGAACACAAAGAGCTCAAACCCAAGTTCCAACCTCCTCTTCTCCTCCTTTTCATCCTCTCTGTCCCTATAGCTCGCTGTCACTTTCTCTCAGTCCTTCGCCTTTTCGCTTCACGTTCGCTCTCTCCTTTTCGCACCTATTTTCTTCTCTGTCCTATGTAGAGGTTTGTCTGCATTGCACCCCTCTGCTGCAGCTATGTGCACATATTCTAGTACTTTTAGTCAGTCCTCTCTGGTTTATTCCATCCGTACTCATGTGGTTTGACTCTCTCATCCCTCTCTCCTCTGTCCTCGTGGCTCTGGTGCGGTCACGTCGAAGCACATCGCAAGTTAATCCCATGCAAACATACATGCAGCCCCTTGGAACACGGAAAAAATACAAGGACTCACTACTATACACACATACATGCAGAGATCGACTCTATACGTATGCCCGTACCGCTGCATGCGGCATATGTGGTGAGTGTGTTGGTCTATGTATGCATGTATGCATGTTTGTATGTATGCATGCATGTATGTGAAGAAGCAATATCAGCAACACCTGTACAGAAAGGAAAAAAAAACGATTCATCCAATCAAATAAACATTCATGCTGTTTTTGACAAATCATATTTTAGCATGCTACTGCTACAGCATTTAATGAGAGAGAGAGAGAGAGAGAGACACACACACACAGAGAAATGTACCTTTGTTGTACCATACAGCTAAAGAGCAGCCATAGTAACTGCTTGCTAGTTCATTCCTGCAGTCAGACTTTGCTCGTACTGTAGTAGCATAACAAAGGATGATGACACACACTGTATATAAAATAGCAAGATCGGGATGCTAATCTATAAACCTATAAGCGTTATCCTTAGTGAAAGGATTGTAGTCCACGGTCCATGTAAAGGTGTTAGTAAGCATGTAGACAAGCATTTAGTTACATCGGCATCACTCTCAACGTCCTATTCCCTTCCTCTCATCTCTCTCTCCCTCGCTCTTTCTCTATTTCTCTCTCTCTCGCTCTCTCTCTCTCTCCTCACTGTGCGCAAGCACAGAAAGAAAACCACAAAAACGAAACACCAAGATACTTTAAAAGCACCGTCCTCAATTAAATTACTACATACATAGAAATAAATGAATAAATACATGTGAAATGAGAATGATAATAGTGTGAAAACGCCAAAGATCCATATCTGGCACTTAGTGATAATATACAATTCCTTTTTCTTTAAATCTTGATCAATGCACTCGATTCCATTTGGTTTTAGAATATCAGGCAGGAGAAGAAGACAGTCGGTTCAGATAATATCCTATTGGAGAAAAAGCGGTGAGAGAGTATTTCCTCCATATCCTGGGGTCCTCTGGTTGTGGAGCGTCTCTGTCCTGTGACGCTCCATCTGTGGCGGGAGTAGAGGGGTGCACGGGGGCTGGGGTAGGGGTGCAGGGTGCTGCTGGAAGGGGGTCTGAGGGGATGGGACGCAGGCAGGTGTCCCGCATGCAGTCAGGGTTAGAAAGGAGAGGGTAGGAAAGAGGAAGATGGGGATATTTCATTCGTTACCCCCCCCCCCCCCACCCCTAAAAACACAAAAATCCTCCCCTTTCCCTCCGCCAAAAAAATCCATTTGGTTTCTGCTCACAGGACAAACCAAGAAAAAAAATCCAAAAATGTTATATTTACATATATAAATACATACATATATAAACCCAGAGAAAGGTGTGTGTATATATATATATATATATATATATATATAAGGATCCTAGGGAGGCGGGAAATGGAGGTACAGACGACTTGCTCACACACAGACACACTGCGTGCAGCCCAGGCACAGGGCTTCAATTTATGCTCTCCGTTTGACACCACCCCCACACACGCGCGCGCACACACACACACACACACCCCGTCGCTGCCTTTCTGCCCCATCCTGGATGAGATGCGTGGCCCAGCTGATCTGTGCTGAGGGATTAGCCAACGTGTCCAGCTGGCAGGGATTAGTAGGGGGGGTAGGGGTAGGCCCTAACGCTAGGCTGGAGATGGGGGAGGGGAGAGCCTCTCTATCCTGGACACACATTGCATGCACGGGGGGGGGGGGGGGTTGCTGGTGATGCGGTAGGCAGTGCGCAATGTTGATAAATGATAAATGTATGTAAATGTAGCAGAGGGGAGTGTGTGTGTCGGGGGGAGGGGACGTCTGACAATGCAAGGGGCTGACCTCTGAACCCTAGCCCACTCCATCATCCACACCGATCAGCTGATCCCGGGAAACAGGCAGGGAGGCAGCGTCCCGATCTGCTAGGGACCCTCTAGCCCCCCATATCACGCCCTCCCTCTCAGCCATTTGCTCCTCTCTCTGTTCATAATGGTACCTCCGTTACTAGCACATTGTGCTGAACCACATAGCTCGAAAATAGTGGCCTATTTAAGGTTCGCGATTTATCTATCTGCTACCGTGTCGTATTTTGTTAATCCCAAATATTCATATTGGCAATGTAATTGTGTTATTGCTCTACATATTTTAATAATTGGTCGTGTTGACTTGTTTTTAGTCTAATTCCAAAAAAAGAGACCACGGCTAAGAATTTACTTCAAAGGCCTCGTATTATGTATCAGACAGGCACAAAGAAAATGTATTTGTGCCAAACACTAATGCACGGGTGAACAATACATGCATTCTTGAAATGTTCTCTTTCCTAGAAATGATATTGCAGCGGTGCATAACCAACGACAGCTGCTTGTTTACTTCATTTGCAGTGTTATAATAATAATGTATTACATTTGTAAAGCACTTTTCATTATACAAGAATAATCTCTAAGTGTTGAGGGGATGAGATTGCATAAATTATGATTTAAATGAAAAAATGACATTCGATGTTTTGCATATAGACACATACACAGGACAAACATCTAAGGCTTCCTTCCACATGTCATTAAGAGTTGGTTTGTGGTGGTGGTGGAAAACACATAATTTTTTTGGTCATTGTTAGTGTGATATGTTCGAAGGAGACACCAACCCTGTGCAGGCTCCCGTATCAATTGCCTTGTAACAATTTGAAACACATTTCCTCCACAACCTGTGATCTCCGGTTTTTGGCATGGAGGAAATCTCGTTATCACACTAAATTGCGTTTATTTAGACGAAATTAAATGACTTAGAATTTGTGTCGTTGAAAATATTATACCACCCTAAAGAGAGCCTGTAACTGCTGGTATTAGAGATTAATTCAACTGCTTCTCCAACCCCCTCCATTTTGTTTTATTCTAACTGTTAGGTATTAGAGCTAAATTCAACTGCTTCTCCAACCCCCTCCATTTTGTTTTATTCTAACTGTTAGGTATTAGAGATTAATTCAACTGCTTCTCCAACCCCCTCCATTTTGTTTTGTTCTAACTGTTAGGTATTAGAGCTAAATTAAACTGCTTCTCCAACCCCTTCCATTTTGTTTTATTCTAACTGTTAGGTAT
This sequence comes from Coregonus lavaretus, assembly GCF_964263955.1. Taxonomy (NCBI): domain Eukaryota; kingdom Metazoa; phylum Chordata; class Actinopteri; order Salmoniformes; family Salmonidae; genus Coregonus; species Coregonus lavaretus. The sequence continues at coordinate 194,418 of NW_028162988.1, read as the reverse complement.
TAGAGATTAATTCAACTGCTTCTCCAACCCCCTCCATTTTGTTTTATTCTAACTGTTAGGTATTAGAGCTAAATTCAACTGCTTCTCCAACCCCCTCCATTTTGTTTTATTCTAACTGTTAGGTATTAGAGCTAAATTCAACTGCTTCTCCAACCCCCTCCAATTTGTTTTATTCTATGTTGTTTTGTGAGAGCTCAATATTCTGTCTGTTTCTCCTCAGGCAGTCACCATGGGGTCAGATCTTTAGGAGACAGAGATCAAAGGTACAGAAAGCTCACTACTGTATTCACTCTCTCATTCATTCTCCATCTTACTCGTACACACACACACACACACACACACACACACACACACACAGATTATACACCTATACATTTGTTTGCAGACACATAAACATATGCTACGCATTAAACATTTATATATACACACACACCGTTCTCTAGAAAGACTCTTGTACAATCATCGGGACGTTCTAAGCGGCCTTGCAGGCGGAAGGTGTCAGGGTTTAGTGGTGAACGTATCCAGTCACACATGGAATAGCCATAGGAAAATGTTGAGGTCTTTTCACATGAACTAAGCTGTAGTGTTACCTAGAGGTTTGGAGTGGGCTGATAGGTAACGCATGTGTTGGTTTGGAACTTGTTAAGGAGCAGACTGAGCAGTGCATTATTTGATGTCCAAACTAAAGTGTGTGAGTCTTTGTAGATGGGTTTTAGCCGTCGTTATCGGCCTTTATGGAGAGAGGAAACATGCATTCTGTCCATTTCCGTGTGTGAACGCATGTCGGACAGTGGTGTATGTTTACAAATTAATTTGTCGGGTAAATGCTTCAAAAGTAGTGCACTACATAGGGAATAGGGTTCCATTTGGGACAAAGCGCAGTTCCCTACTTAATACAGTATAGCTTCAGAGGCTGCTCCCCCACATTAAAGATGCAGTGTGTTTTACAGTAGGCCTATATCTAACCTACTTCCTCTATGGGCTCTCCCACATTTAAAGATGCAGTGTGAATTATCTCTCATGGTGTGTGTGTGTGTGTGTGTGAGTGGCCTACATAATGTGAGTGAGTGTATGTTTTCTTGTGTACATACGTGTGTATGTGTGTGTGTACATGTGCACATGGTTGCATGTGTGCGTACCCATGAGCCCATGCGTCTCTGTGTGTGTTACAGAGTGGAGGAGAAGACATCTCCCTGCTATCCTATCCTCCCATCCTCCAGTCTCTTTTTTAGTGCTCCTCTCCTCCATGGTTTGGTAATCTGATGGAGAGATTAGCCGTAGGCAGCATTTGGGTTGGATTATAGTCTCATTAGAAACTACTGGTGCTCCCCAGCCGCTGTTATGCGTGTTAATGTGGCATTACACAGATTTCGGTCTATTTTTGTAGGCCATTTTGTACCAACATGCATTCGACAACTCGTAGGGAAGAACAGATTTGAATTAATTTGATGAGTTGCGTGTTTGTTTGTGTCTGTGGGCAGCTGCTGGCATAGCTCCGCCCCGCGATCAATTTATTCAGCCTTTTGGATCTAATCCAAACAATTCTTTCTTAAACATTTATAATACTGTATGTACATGATTATCATTTATTTGTTTTATCTTGACATGATAACTGTTTTTTGTGAAGTCCTATAGTATTTTAGGAAATAATTTGGCTCAATTTTATAAATATTTACCCAAGTAATTTAGTAAATTAATGCATGTAAAAAATTTATAGGCCTACTATAAAATTTTGAAATATTATCGTTAAAGATAATATGCTATTTGATTTAAGAAAATGTCCTTGGTTAAATATAAACTGTTTAGTTAAGCTAAACCATCATTGTATGATTACATCCTTTAAGCAAATATAATTAATATTACATGTATGTGTATATGTATGTATATTTATATATATGTGAGTATGTATGTGTGTATATGTATGTGTGTGTGTTTACAAAAAATATATATGGGGGATTGGAAATGATGCAGACAATTACATTGATAGAGGAACACCTGGGATAGGATAAAGTAATCCTTCTAACCCCCCCTTTACCCCACCCCACCCCCCCAAAAAAATAAAAATGTGTAAAGTGGTTATCCCACTGGCTATAAGGTGAATGCACCAATTTGTAAGTCGCTCTGGATAAGAGCGTCTGCTAAATGACGTAAATGTAAATGTATAGAAGCTACAATCTATCTGCAATATTAAAGCTGATCTACCCCCTAAGAAAATAATCAAACATAAAAAATGTACATGCTGATTTTGAAACAGAGATTTGACGTTATTCTATGTAGCTGTTGTATCGTGCTGATGCACTGCACTTACTCTACCTGTGCTGTTAAAATAATCTCCACTCATCCTAGATCCTATTCCTTACGCTCTCCTGCAATTTCACATGATAAACATGCCTTTTTTCAACATTAATCTCTTTCAGTGTAACAGGAGGCCATCAATTTACACATTTACATAGTTATGTCCATAAAGAAATTCCTGATGACGTCATCAAGGTTTGTAGTTGTACTGATTGCAGATGATTCTGAACGATACGTCTCTATGGCGATGCAAATACAGCAGCTTTATGGCCACCTCTGAACGTTGTGCTCTGTCGCCTTCCCAGATAAGCGCCGACTAGCAGTAGCTGACTGGAGAGTAGAATGGGATTGGAAGTTGGCTCATACGCCATATTTCCGTTCTGCTATGATGTATAGGTGGATAGGAAGACATTTTAAAGTGTGTGTGTATGTGTGTGTGAATAAAGCGTGTGTGTATACATGTGTGTGTGTGCGTGCATGGATGACGCTTGTTCGTGTGTGTGTTTTGAAGTGAGCGGTAAGGAAGGGGTGGAGGTGAGAGGAGCCATGTCCCTCTATCTGGCACACGCCATAGAGCAGCTCGGCAACATGGCTGATGGCAGCATGTGGTCTTATTTCTTCAGGAGCACGAACACGCGTGTGCACCGCCTACTCATGATATAGCTCTGTTTGCACACACACATTACAGCCTCTCTCACACACACACACACACACACACGTCACAGCCTCACAAACACACACACACACACACACACACGTCACAGCCTCACAAACACACACACACACACACACACACACACACATCACAGCCTCTCTCACACACACACACACCACAGCCTCTCACAAACACACACACACCACAGCCTCTCACAAACACACACACGCACACACACATCACAGCCTCTCACACACACACACACACACACAAACACACGTCACAGCCTCTCACGCACGCACGCACACTCACACACACACACAAGTCACAGCCTCTCACACACACACACACTGACATACATACACATTGTGTTGACGGTTTCACTGATTACCCACTAGATTAGGTGACATAAATACAGAGGTAGAAGGTAAAGTCAGTGTGCCTCTGTGTTTATGTACCCTATCTGTTTGTGTGTGTGTGTGTGTGTGCGTGCGTCCGTGTGTGTGCACGTTAATTTCAGCTCCAGTGTTTGACAGAACAGTTCATTGTGGACAGATCGATGGCCTTGACCCTCAGTGGGATCAGACACTGATGTGCTCCAATGACCAGAATATCACTTTCAATTTCATTAGAGAGAGCTGGAGCTACAGACTGACTGGGTGCCGTGTGTGCGCGCGCTAAGTATCCTAAAATGGTTAAACTGGCTATTCGTCTATATTACGGATGAGGGTTTTAGCCCTAAATCTACTGTATTTACTGTTAACATTGAAGAAAAATATAGAGATACGATACAGATACTAGATAGTGTCAATACATTTATTACCAGCACTAGCTACTGTGTCCCTAGCTGGTGATAATAACTCCTACTGAGTCCCTAGCTGGTGATAATAACTCCTACTGAGTCCCTAGCTGGTGATTATAACTCCTACTGCGTCCCTAGCTGGTGATAATAACTCCTACTGCGTCCCTAGCTGGTGATAATAACTCCTACTGAGTCCCTAGCTGGTGATAATAACTCCTACTGCGTCCCTAGCTGGTGATAATAACTCCTACTGCGTCCCTAGCTGGTGATAATAACTCCTACTGCGTCCCTAGCTGGTGATGATAGCTCCTACTGCGTCCCTAGCTGGTGATAATAACTCCTACTGCGTCCCTAGCTGGTGATGATAGCTCCTACTGCGTCCCTAGCTGGTGATAATAACTCCTACTGAGTCCCTAGCTGGTGATAATAACTCCTACTGCGTCCCTAGCTGGTGATAATAACTCCTACTGAGTCCCTAGCTGGTGATAATAACTCCTACTGAGTCCCTAGCTGGTGATAATAACTCCTACTGCGTCCCTAGCTGGTGATAACTCCTACTGAGTCCCTAGCTGGTGATAATAACTCCTACTGCGTCCCTAGCTGGTGATTATAGCATCTGTATCTGCTCATGTTGGCCTGAATGGTCTCTCCACACAGCTAGCCAAATCACACACCTTCTCCTTGCTTTAAGAGTTCGATCCTCCCCAAACACAACAGTCAGAGAGAGGATACTGTGGTGTTTCAATTTGTGCACACTGTAGCAAAACGGTTCGCAACGTAAAACGTTTTGCTACGAAAACGAGAGTTTCTGTTGGACAAATCAAGTATTTTCCTTGGCCGTTTCATTCTGTTTGATTACCCTTTTGTTCCTTTTGATTCCTAGTAAATTCACCACTGATGTTAAGGGGGACCAACCGCTTTACGCACATGGCATCTCTGACAGAGCTTCCCCAAACATCCATCTGCCTCTGCATCATTCTGCATTCAGCATGACCCAATTTCCCCCCCTCTCTTCCACCCCCCTCTTTTTCTCAAATAAATCGCTCAGTGACCTACTTGTGATTTTGCACCATTTTCTGTTGACGTAGTATTCAGTAGTATTCTGCTGGGCAATATCATATGGAATTACATTTGTGCCAGTCATTGATCTAAAACAATCAGTGTAAAAGAGAACATACGCACAGGATTTGTCCATGTGTGTTGAAGAAATCTGAAAGTACATGCTATTAAGTGACTCACTTAAATGTATTATCATATCAGCCTATCATTGTTCATCTGGAAATTGTGGTGGAGTTACAGCTTACGGTGTTATTCATAGGCAATACATTATAACCCTTTCCCATAGGATAATTCACCTACAGTATGTTAAAGGTGCAATATGCAGAAATCGCTCCGCCATTTCCTGGTTGCTAAAATTCTAATAGTTCGCCTAATTTCAGTTTGTGACTAAACAAGCAAGTATAGTGTAGAGAATCATTGTACCATTGTAATATATTTTCAGTAACCAAAAATGTTGTATTTTCAGCTGTTTGAAGCTGTAAGTAAAAGACACAAAAACGAAACTTAAGAACGGGAATCATAGAAATAGCACATGTAGAATGGATCTTCCGCTTCTTAGACTTGCTTTCAATGAGAATGACAGCTCTATAACTCACATTTCTATGTGAATTTGGTCGGGTCACTCAAAAAGTTACATATTGCAGCTTTTAAAAAACCATAACATAACAGTGCTGTTTATGCTGTAGCTACCACTGACAGTATCAGTCTGCCTTCTATCATAGCCTATGTCAACACTGACATCAGCAGCAGTACTTATTAAGCATTTATTGATCCATTATTACTGTGTTTCAGGTTCGGTAATGCTGTAACTGGGTGTGGTAATGCTGTAACTGGGTGTGGAAATGCTGTAACTGGACGTGGTAATGCTGTAACTGGACGTGGTAATGCTGTAACTGGTTGTGTTAATGCTGTAACTGGACGCGGTAATGCTGTGACTGGGTGTGGTAATGCTGTAACGGGACATGGTAATGCTGTAACGGGACGTGGTAATGCTGTAACGGGACGTGGTAGTGCTGTAACTGGACATGGTAATGCTGTAACTGGACGTGGTAATGCTGTAACTGGATGTGGTAATGCTGTAACTGGATGTGATAATGCCGTAACTGGATGTGATAATGCCGTAACTGGTTGTGGTAATGCCGTAACTGGTTGTGGAAATGATGTAATGTTTGGGATAATGCAGTAACTGGATGTGGTAATGCAGTAACTGGTTGTGGTAATGCTGTAACTTGATGTGCAAATTGCTTTCAAATAGGTTAATGTGTTTTTAAATTGTAGTAGGCCAATAGCAGGGTTTCCCAACTGGCGGCCTGCAGGTGATTTATTTATTTAAGTTTTCTGAGGGGGGGGAGGAGGGAAGGGAGGAGAGGGGAGAGGGCACTGGGGACATGGCCGACCCTGATTGATTGGAATCAGAATCCATATGACAGCAATTAAATGTAATCCATTAACTGTATCTCTCCTCTCTCTGTTCATCCATACTCCTCCTTCTCATCCCTTGTTCTCACTCACTCTGCTTTTACCTTAAAGTATTCCATATATGTGATCCGTGTGTGTGTGTCTGTGTGTCTGTCTGTCTGTCTGTCTGTCATTCCCTGCCTCTTAATAATGATAGCTACGTACTACACTGAGTGTTCAAAACATTAGGAACACCTGCTAATTCCATGACATAGACTGACCAGGTGAAAGCTATGATCCCTAAATGACGTCACCTGTTAAATCCACATCAATCCGTGTAGATGAAGTGGAGGAGACAGGTTAAAGAAGGATTTTTTTAAATCCTTGAGACATGGATTGTGTGTGTGTGCCATTCAGAGGGTTTTTGGGCAAGACAAAATATTGAAGTGCCTTTGAATGGGGTATTGTAGTAGGTGCCAGGCGCACCGGTTTGAATGTGTCAAGAACTGCAATGCTGCTCGGTTTTTCACACTCAACAGTTTCCCATGTGTATCAAGAATGGTCCATCACCCAAAGGACATCCAGCCAACTTGACACAACTGTGTCAAGCATTGGAGTCAACATGGGCCAGCATCCCTGGGAAACGCTTTCAACAGCTTGTAGTCCATGCCCCGATGAATTGAGGCTGTTCTGAGGGCAAAAGGGGGTGCAACTCAATATTAGGAAGGTGTTCCTAATGTTTTGTACACTCAGTGTATATGGGTCTTTCTATAAATAAAGGGGGCAATGTGTGACATCAGGGTTAACATTTCAAAATGGTTTGATATACATTTAAATAGGATTTTCTTGCAGCTTCACGTGTAGTTACGGGAATAGAAGTCTAGATAGGCACAATGAGGCCATAACCTAGCAACAACAAAACATCTACATGTCATTCAAAATGTCACATGAAACAGGGACACTGCATGTTTACTTGTCATGCATAGAAGCCAAGTCTATTTGTGCTTTAGTCAATCATTTACAGCCATGCTAAACAATCCTGAAGAATGAAAAAGATAAACAGCATTTCTATATTTTTAATAGTTAAAATCATATAATGCAATAATATAATACAATGTGTTCTGTCATTGACAATAATAATCAATAATGAAATTCATATAATCAGTAAACTCTTCAAGCATTGTGTGTGTGTGTGTGTGTGTGTGTGTGTGTGTGTGTGTGTGTGTGTGTGTGTGTGTGTGTGTGTGTGTGTGTGTGTGTGTGTGTGTGTGTGCATGTGTTACACAGTATACCCTTTTTTCACTTACAGCACGTTCTCTGGCTTTATGACATTATTCAATCTCTTTATCACCACAACCATCAATACACCTCCAGCACCGTGTGTGTGTGATGCTGTCATCCATCTGGTCTCTGGCATCTCTTTCAAAGTTCTGGTATGGAAACAAAGAAGCGCATGAGGTTATTGAAATACGTTGTTTAATATCAAACATGATTTCCATAATGTAAGTAATGTGTTACTTACCATGCAGACTATGAAGTTTCACCTCTCTCCACTGCTCAACATATAACCCATTCTCACAGACTCCAATCGCATGGAGACAAGAATCCCTGTAGCAGCTGAGGTTTCTGGTGGCCACTACCTCGTCCTCAACTGTTTTGATGCAATGCAACTTCATGGTGCCAGGGACTTGCTTCAGACTACGGTGACTGCTGTTTCTTTCACTGTCCTCACTGGGAATGAAGAACATGGTACGGAGGTAATGGGTACAGGTATCTGGAGATGCTCTGCATTGCGTCGTGCCTAAGAACAGCCCTTAGCCGTGGTATTTTGGCCATATATTGGCCATATACCACACCCCCTCATGCCTTATTGCTTAATATACCATGGCTAAGGGCTGTTCTTATGCACGATACAACGCCGGCTACGCTCTGTCGTAGCCGGCTGCGACCGGGAGACCCATGGGGCGGCGCACAATTGGCCTAGCGTCGTCCAGGGTAGGGGGAGGGAATGGCCGGCAAGGATGTAGCTCAGTTGATAGAGCATGGCGTTTGCAACGCCAGGGTTGTGGGTTCGATTCCAGTATGAAAAATAAAATAAAAATGTCTGCTAAATGACTCAAATGTAAATGTAAAAATGTGGTATGCTGGCCGTATACCACAAACCCCCGAGGTGCCTTACTGCTATTAAAAACGGGTTACCAATGGAATTAGAGCAGTAAAAATAAATGTTTTGTCATACCCGTGGTATACTGATATACCACGGCTGTCAGCCAATCAGCATTCAGGGCTCGAACCACCCAGATTATTACATCAGATATAGGTCCTTTTGGTTTGTATTGTGCACCACAGCCGACCTCAACACTATTGAGATGGTTTGGGATGAGTCGGACCGCAGAGTGAAGGAAAAGCAGCCAACGAGTGCTCAGCATATGTGGGAGCTCCTTCAAGACAGTTGGAAAAGCATTCCAGGTGAAGCTGGTTGAGAGAATGCCAAGAGTGTGCAAAGCTGTCATCAAGGCAAAGGGTGGCTATTTTGAAGAATCAAAAATCAAAAATATATTTTGATTTGTTTAACGCTTTTTTTGGTTACTACATGATTCCATATGTGATGTCTTCACTATTATTCTACAATGTAGAAAATAGTAAAAATAAAGAAAAACCCTTGAATGAGTAGGTGTGTCCAAACTTTTGACTGGTACTGTATACTGGTAGTGTACGTCCTTTTGGTTTGTATTGGCAACTGCTTGGCCTCCGACCGCAAGGCACTACAGAGGGTAGTGCGTACGGCCCAGTACATCACTGGGGCAAAGCTTCCTGCCATCCAGGACCTCTATACCAGGCGGTGTCAGAGGAAGGCCCTCAAAATTGTCAAAGACTCCAGCCACCCTAGTCATAGACTGTTCTCTCTGCTACCGCACGGCAAGCGGTACCGGAGTGCCAAGTCTAGGTCCAAAAGACTTCTCAACAGCTTCTACCCCCAAGCCATAAGACTCCTGAACAGCTAATCATGGCTACCCGGACTATTTGCACTGCCCCCCCACCCCATCCTTTCACGCTGCTGCTACTCTGTTAAGTATTTATGCATAGTCACTTTAACTCTACCCACATGTACATATTACTTCAACTATCTCAACTAGCCGGTGCCCCCGCACATTGACTCTGCAACGGTACCCCCCTGTATATATAGCCTCCCTACTGTCACTTTATTTTACTTCTGCTCTTTTTTTTCTCAACACTTTTTTTGTTGTTTTATTTTTACTTTTTTGTTTAAAATAAATGCACTGTTGGTTAAGGGCTGTAAGTAAGCATTTCACTGTAATGTCTGCACCTGTTGTATTCGGCGCATGTGACCAATAAAATTTCATTTGATTTGATTTGATATTGTGCACTGCAGCCGTCAGAGTATCTGTAGATCTTGTTGAGCTTCCTATTTCTTTGTTTTTTCAGGTGATCAATAGCTGCAGTTTGAAATGCATTGACTGCATTGTAGTCATGCTTGAGGCCATCTGATATCATTATAGAACTTCTGTAATGGTCTTCGGGGCATTTCCCACATTTGTAGTACATTACCAAGGGGTGCACTCTCTTGGGTCCAGTAAGCCCCCTGTGCCACTAGCTGGTACCTGCAAGTGTAAATCTCGGCAAAGTCCAGGATGCCCAATGCTGTGTGTCCTGGGAGGTTGGCTTTCACTTTTGCAATTTTGGTTGTCCTGCCAGTTCTTGATAAACAAGTGTTCTGAAAAAGTTTGAGCCTCTTGTTTAAGTTAATCAACAAGCACCTTAATAGATCCCCACTTACAGATGAGAGATTGTTTTTATTATGGCATACTCTTGTTTCCCATTTGTTACTTTTTGGCTGACATTCTCCCATCTTTTCCACTCTATATTAGTGTCCTTTTTTTTGAGGAGGGGGCAATAAATGGATCTAGTCTATGGACTCCACAATCCTTGCACTGCCTTTTGATACAATTAGGATGGTGGAAATAATTCCCTGTAGTTTTCACACACATAGTGACACTGCTTAATGCATACACACCTTTTATGGTTGGTGAATTTTTGCTCACCAGGTGGCCATTCACTGCCTGTAATTTCAGTTTGATATTTTCGCAGTATTCGCAGAGGCAACCCAGAAGTTTTGCACTTCTCTGTGGCTTAATGAGCTCTTGGTCTTAAACTGTAAAACATAGCAGCTCCTATTGAGATACCAGGGTTGGCTTTGAGAAATCCTTAGTGCAGCCGAGCAATGGAGCGGTCAAGAAAGCTGGCTGCCTTCCAAGTCTTCTTGCTCACCTTTTTCTTTATCTGGCACTTTGTTAGGAGAAACTGCTTCATAGAGTTTTTCCACTGCTGAGACTGTACACTTAGGTCATCTATGTCGACCTGGGCTTTTTTTGTTGTTGTTGCTTGCCTTAAGAGTTTTCTGCTGACCCCAAACTGCCTCTGTAGTTTATATTTATTTATCATATTCCGTGAACAAGCCAAAGCCTTCCTAGTTGCACATTGTCTGGACTTTGATAGGCCTTTTGGCTACTGCTTCAATAAATGCCACTTCCAACTTCCCCTCTGTTGTGGTTCCGATGTTCTTCTGATGGAAAAATGTCTGCCTTCCTCGGTGAGGCCTTGTCAATGAGGTCCATGGTAGTAGTGACATACTGTGCTGCCTGTTTTGGCATACAGGCTTTAGCCCTTTGAAGGCTGTACCTTCTGGCAGATGGACCCCGTACATCTTGCCCAGCTGTCTGCAAGGCTGTTTTAGAATGTTCAAGTTGCTTTCTTTGTTCTTCTAATTTATCCTCTAGTTCCTTGAGACTAATTCTCTCTGCCAACAATATCTCTTGTTGTGCCTTCACCTGCATTGCCTGTTCATTCCGCTTAGCCTTTTCTTTGTTCTGACCATATTTTTCCCATCTTTTTGCTTTTTCTCTTTCATGCTCCTCTTTTGACCTAGTTGCTCTCTGTTCACGTTTTTTTCAAGTTGTCTTTTTCTGCAATTCTGTTCTTGTCAGTGTTTTCTTAACACATTTATGGTTGCTCTGAGCTTCCTCTCTTCTCGTTGCTCTCATCTTCCGCATTCTCTGGGAAGCACTGGAATTATATTAAATGTTTTCCGCTGCTGTTCTCCCTCTCTTTGCTTGAAATGTTCCTATTTTTTTATTCTTCATGCTTGTTCTCCAACTTGGCTTTGTTGTTCCACTTTTTATTTTCGGAGAAGATGCGACTCGTTCATCTACCTTATTGCATCTTATGCGTAGCATGTATAGCAGCTTTTTTTGGGGGGCCATTATGCAACTTTGAACCTGTAGAATTCCGAATAAAATGTGATTGTAAATACGACACACAACATTCCAGCAAATGCATTAAAAACTGTATTTTAAAACTGTCTAACAATGTATTCTAGCAGGCTATGTAAAATAATAATAATAATATCATATAGATTAATCATAAAAAAAGGGTGACAAGTAGCCCTATGGAAAACTGCAGATTTAGAAAAATTTTCAGGTTTTCACTCTCAAAATCAGTTTTTATAGAAAAACTACAAAATGTGACGTTCTATATCCACAACAATTCTTAAACCACATCAGTAGACAACTTTTGAGTAATTCAACTGTGCACCTCAGCAAAAATTGCTGTAGCTCCCCTTTAATTCAACTGCGCACCAATTGACCGTTGTGTGTGGCTAGAGTGTTTCTGTAGGCTACTAGACATGTGATGGGAGAGTTTGCAAAACATACGAACACCCACCCGATTGATACAAACCATCATTACATTTACGTCATTTAGCAGACACTCTTATCCAGAGCGACTTACAGGAGCAATTAAGGTTAAGTGCCTTGCTTAAGGGCACATCGACAGATTTTTCACCTAGTCGGCTCGGGGATTAGAACCAGCAACCTTTCGGTTACTGGCACAACGCTCTTACCCACTACGCAACCTATCATTCTGACAGGTATGCTTTCTTTGCAGTCAACATTTAATTGGGAAAGTTTTTGGGGAAAGCCTTTAAAAAAAAAATATGTTTTGTTTGTGGATGGCGCTCATGTTGCGCATGATGATGGCTCTACATAACACAGACTGACTCACTATCCCATCACAAGTCAGCTAGCGGTCCATTGCCCATCACTTTCATTCATGAACTTGACACTTTCTCTGCTCAATGTAACAAATCTGCTATAACTCAAACATGCAACCAGGCTACAGCTGTCATTGTACTTTTACCTTATAGGAATCCTCAGGAGTAGACATAGGCTATTTATCTTGACCTCTGTAACAACAGACACAAAAATGTTCCGTCAATCCCCGAGATCAACGTGAATTCCCGCGCTTTGAATGCTGTTCAGTCGCGTGCGTATCACACGAGCTCTTTTATCACTTGACTGTCATTCAGAAAATCCTTTCCTGAATCAGCTGATGTAGTGCGATAATGGCCCCTCGTAACTTAACAGCTAGACATAAGATGCGCATCAAACAACTATTATGGATAATTATTGAAGAACCCCGTTAATTACAGTATGGATCTTTGTGTAATTAATCATGTTAAAGTTATTATTTCTGTTAGAAGCATTGGATTTTGCAATTACATAAATTATTATTAATGACTTTGTAATAGCTCCAAACAGTTGCCCATATAATGTATGAACAAATTAGTTGACAAATTTGGAATGCATTTGATTGTTAGCCTACTATTTTGCCGCATGATCTGATGAGGCCAATGCATGAAGTATGAAAAATGTATGCACTCACTAACTGTAAGTCGCTCTGGATAAGAGCGTCTGCTAAATGACAAAAAAATTAATTATACAAAAATAACACTTATCTCCCTCTCTGTAGGATTCCACTATAGGGATTCTCTCATTTTTTACTATGAGTATCAAGCTCAAGAGTATTTATTTTTCTACACCTAAAGAATGGAACACTGGCCTACATATTCTATTTGTCTCTCTCTCATTCTCTCTCTCACTCACTCCTGAGTGCCTCTCTTTCAACTCAAAGCGCAGCTCTGCTTCAAGGAGAATTTGCCATTTATTAAAAAAGCACTGTATAGTGTTTTATAGCATCCTCTTTCGCTTCTCCTCTTTTCCACTCTCCACATCTTACTCAGGCCTAGCCGGTTCCTCTGTCCCTGGGGCGATCGCACGGAGAGCGCATGCAAGGATGGATGGGTAATGGGTGCTGGAGGTTGGGCGGTTTGGAGGGGGGTGCAGGAGTAATTTCTAGACCATCGCAATTCCTTGGTGTGTGTAGTCCATCGGAATTGTGCACACACATAGTGTACATGCATGCACGCGTACACACACACACATTTACACTTGCATCCCCATGTTACACCCACGTGGCATTTTAGTTTGTAATCATCATAGTTTGTTCCCAAGGTTGTGTGTATTTCATACAGATCAGAAACCCATACAGTATTTGCTATAGGTCCTGTAGAGTTTCTACTGGAGTGGGTCAGCTGGTCTGTGATTGGCCGAGGAGGGCTTTGCCAGGGAGGAAAAGTTGGCCCTAACCGCAGGCTCAGAGTCTGTGTGATTAGAGGGGAGTCAGTCACTAAAAAGGATTTCACCCAAAGCCTCTTGCGGAGAGGTGGGAGGGACAGAGTGATGAGGAGAGGTGGGAGGAACAGAGTGATGAGGAGAGGTGGGAGGAACAGAGTGATGAGGAGAGGTGGGAGGGACAGAGTGATGCGGAGAGGTGGGAGGGACAGAGTGATGAGGAGAGGTGGGAGGGACAGAGTGATGAGGAGAGGTGGGAGGAACAGAGTGATGAGGAGAGGTGGGAGGGACAGAGTGATGAGGAGAGGTGGGAGGGACAGAGTGATGAGGAGAGGTGGGAGGAACAGAGTGATGAGGAGAGGTGGGAGGAACAGAGTGATGAGGAGAGGTGGGAGGGACAGAGTGATGCGGAGAGGTGGGAGGGACAGAGTGATGAGGAGAGGTGGGAGGGACAGAGTGATGAGGAGAGGTGGGAGGAACAGAGTGATGAGGAGAGGTGGGAGGGACAGAGTGATGAGGAGAGGTGGGAGGGACAGAGTGATGGGATATGGGATGACACAGGGTCCAGATTAACCCTAATCCCAGGACTGGTGTTCCATGCTGGGTTTAGGTGAGGAAACCAGCCTGCAGGAAGGTAGCGCGGGCCAGATGCCGGGGGGGAGGGGGATTTGCTAGGGAAGAGAGAAAGATAGAGGGGGGAGGGAAAGAGAGAGAATCAGTCCGGAAGGACATGAGGTGTGTGTGTGTGTGTGTGTGTGTGTGTGTGTGTGTGAGCAGCAGGGTGAGGTGTGGTGACAGTGACACATTGCTCTGGTGTCTGTGGGATTATGCACACAGCGTAATCTGCCCTGTGTATGTAGGGCAAGAGTGGCTTAGCCGGGCCACTGTTAGCACGGGTCGACCAGGTTCAAGTTTGGGGAAGGGCACTGGGCTCTCCCCCTCTCTATAGATATGGGCTGGCCCATAGTAACCCGCTATGCCCCGTTGCCATTGTTATAGGTTTTGCAGAAAATGGAAGGGCTGCAATTGTGTAGAGCAAGCTGCATTAGGCCCTTCAATAACCCATGTAGAACAAGCTGCATTAGGCCCAGTCCTTCAATAATCCATGTAGAACAAGCTGCATTAGGACCAGTCCTTCAATAACCCATGTAGAACAAGCTGCATTAGGCCCAGTCCTTCAATAACCCATGTGTAACAAGCTGCATTATAAACTGGATCGTTCGAGCCCTGAATGCTGATTGCCTGACAGCCGTGGTATATCAGACCATATACCACGGGTATGATAAAACATGTATTTTTACTGCTCTAATTATGTTGGTAACCAGTTTATAATAGCAATAAGGCACCTTGGGGGTTTGTGGTATATGGCCAATATACCACGACTAAGGGCTGTATCCAGGCACTCCACGTTGCGTCGTGCGTAAGAACAGCCCTTTGCCGTGGTATATTGACCATATACCACATCCCCTCAGGCCTTATTGCTTAATTAGGCCCTTCAATAAACCATGTAGAACATGCTGGATTAGGCCCAGTCCTTCAATAAACCAAATTATTTCTGGAGGTTAATTTGTGGTAAAAGGGGAAGACTTCCACTACATACATGAAGCACAGAGCACTCTTGCTTGCAATACATTATTATTACCATACACTCTAAGCAGTTGGCTACACCCACTGGATTGTAGGCTGCATGGTAGGGGATAGTGATCTTGATCCTCCATTGTACTTCCCTCCCTCCCTCCTTCTCTCCCTCCCTCCTTCTCTCTCTCTCTCTCTCTCTCTCTCTCTCTCTCTCTCTCTCTCTCTCTCTCTCTCTCTCTCTCTCTCTCTCTCTCTCTCTCACTCTCACTCTCACTCTCACTCTCACTCTCCCTCCTTCTTTCTCTCACTCTCACTCTCACTTTCTCACTCTCTACTGATTTAAAAGAATGATGTAACAGAAAACAAGATCAGGCGAGATGTCACGCTTACAAGGTGACCTTGTGCCATGATATTTCCTGTACTGTGCTTCTGAATGCACTGACTGCTTGTGACAGAGTGGGAGTAATGACCTAGACATAACCTGGACAGAGCCCAGAATATACACATAACCTGAACTGGAGAAAACCCCAGCTTTGGTAGCCTGGCTGGTAGAAGCGTTGGGTCAGTAACTGAAAGGTTGCTGGACCGAATCCCTGAGCTGACAAGGTAAAAATCTGTCATTCCGCCCCTGAGCAAGGCAGTTAACCCACTATTACCCGGGAGACGAAGATGTGGATGTCGATTAAGGCAGCCCTCCGCATCTCTGATTCAGAGGGGTTGGGTTAAATGTGGAAGACACATTTCAGCTGAATGCATTGTTGTAAAACTGACTAGGTATCCTCCTTTCCCTTTATAGACCTTTTATTGGTCATCCGAGGCAATAAATAGGTCAAATTCCCACGTGTAAGGGTAACTGATAATTTTTTTGATTGGATCAAATGTGTGTATTTTGCCAATCAGGTCTTTGTCAAGGCATCCCCGTGGAAACGCTCTGTCAGAGAGTCACATGACATTTTTAACCACAGACATAATCAGCCCCTTTGTCGGCACCAACAATTCCACATGCCGTCCCACAATTCCACCTGCCGTCCCACAATTCCACATGCCGTCCCACAATTCCACCTGCCGTCCCACAATTCCACCTGCCGTCCCACAATTCCACCTGCCGTCCCACAATTCCACATGCCGTCCCACAATTCCACCTGCCGTCCCACAATTCCACATGCCGTCCCACAATTCCACCTGCCGTCCCACAATTCCACATGCCCGGGACAACGATAGCTCATTAGAAACCGTATGCGAGGCGGTGTGATTTGTGATTTTTTTTTTTGTGTGAGACAATTACGCCAAAGCGCCAAACAGTTCACTGCCTTCTTCAAATGTTAATCAAAATCGTTTATGTAGTCAAGGGGCAAAGAGCTGATGGAACGGCAGTAGTGGCTTACTGTATCTGTTTTCTGATACCTAGGGCCCATCCCAAACAGCACCCTATTCCCTTTATAGTGGTGTAAAGCAGGGGTTCCCCCTGGGGGGACATTTTGTTTTTTGCCCTAGCACTACACAGCTGATTCAAATAATCAAAACATGATGATGAGTTGGTTATTTGAATCAGCTGTGTAATCCTAGGGCAAAAACCAAAACGTGCACCCAGGTGGGGCACCAGGACCGAGATTGGGAAACCCTGGTGTAAAATACTTACGTAGTTTTTTATAACTTTTACTTTTTACTCTATACATTTTCCATGGGACCTAAAAGTACTCGTTACATTTTGAGTGCTTAGCAGGACAGGAAAATGGTCCAATTCACTCACTTATCAAGAGAACATCCCTGGTCATCCCTACTGCCTCTGATTTGGCGGTTTCACTAAACACAAATGCTTTGTTTCTAAATTATGTCTGAGTGTTGGAGTGTGCCCCTGGCTATCCGTAAATAAATAAAAATAAGAAAATTGTGCCATCTGGTTTGCTTAATATAAGCATTTTGAAATGATTTTTACTTTTGATACTTAAGTATATTTTTGCAATTACATTTGCTTTTGATACTTAAGTATATTTTTGCAATTACATTTGCTTTTGATACTTTAGTATATTTTTGCAATTACATTTGCTTTTGATACTTAAGTATATTTTTGCAATTACATTTGCTTTTGATACTTTAGTATATTTTTGCAATTACATTTGCTTTTGATACTTAAGTATATTTCAAACAAATACTTTTAGACTTTTACTCAAGTAGTATTTTACTGGGTGACATTCACTTGAATTTTCTATTAAGGTATCTTTACTTTTACTCAAGTATGACAATTGGGTACTTTTTCCACCACTGGTCAAACGTACAGTGAGGGGAAAAAAGTATTTGATCCCATTTTACATTTACATTTTAGTCATTTAGCAGACGCTCTTATCCAGAGCGACTTACAGTTAGTGAATGCATGTATTTTTTATTTTTCATACTGGCCCCCCGTGGGAAACATCCCACACCCCTGCCAGCCAAACTCTCCCCTACCTTGGACGACGCTGGACCAATTGTGCACCGCCCATGGGTCTCCAGTCGCTGCCGGCTGCGACAGAGCCTGGACTCGAACCAGGATCTCTAGTGGCACCAGCCTTAGACCACTGCGCCACTCGGGAGACCATAGTTCAACACCTAACGAACTAATCAAGTGATTTTAGCCTAATGGGGGGGGGGGGGGGGGGGGCATAGTTCAGCAATAATCCGACAGGAAGTTGTGCATCATCTCATTTTGGAATTTTGAGGACATTTTTTTTTTTTTTATCTAAACATGCCATTTTTCAGTACGACTTGATCTTACGTTTTTTAAAAGTTTTTTTTTTAAAGAGAAGTGAAGAGGGGCATCCGTTAAACATTTAATTACATTTGTATGGCCTTAGTGTTGAAATGCAAATCGAGCTTGATGGTGGTTCCATGTACACACAATCGCTTCAGAAGCTGTCGGTGTTTTTCCCATGTTAAATGTGTGCGAAAGTGCACAGGTCTATTGTATACACTATTGTGAAAACGTGTACACCTTGGGAAAACGGTCAGGCAGGATTGGATCACTCTACAGCAACTGATTCAGAGGTTAGTCTATCTATCATTATGGGACAGCCATGGGGTTAGCTAAAATGCAAGTCAAATGTCAGATATTTATGTAGTCGGGTGTAGTACTTCACTCCCCAATCATTTTCTGTTGGGGAAACTGGTGTAAACTCAAATCAAAGCATACCAAACCTATAAAAATGTATAAGCTGCATCAATACAGTGTTTGTAAAGAAATCAAATCAAAATGATGATTTAAAAGGGGTCAATCCCCTTCTCTTCATTTTTTTTTGCTCTATACCCACAATACATTTTTAAATGGCTAGGATGGGATATCACTGTAACAAGACCCTATCTTTTGGACCCTACTTCTTTTTGGAGATTTTCCCCGCTTTCCTCTTGGGCTCGTAGGGTGTCCGTAGGATCACTGCTGATTTTGTACGTTTGCCCACTGACAAAGACATGATCAGTCTATAATTTTAGGGTGTCCGTAGGATCCCCTGCTGATTTTGTACGTTTGCCCACTGACAAAGACATGATCAGTCTATAATTTTAATGGTAGGTTTATTTGAACAGTGAGAGACAGAATAACAACAACAAAATCCAGAAAAATGCATGTCAAAAATGTTATAAATTGATTTGCATTTTAATGAGGGAAATAAGTATTTGACCCCTCTGCAAAACATGACTTAGTACTTGGTGGCAAAACCCTTGTTGGCAATCACAGAGGTCAGACGTTTCTTGTAGTTGGCCACCAGGTTTTCACACATCTCAGGAGGGATTTTGTCCCACTCCTCTTTGCAGATCTTCTCCAAGTCATTAAGGTTTCGAGCCTGACGTTTGGCAACTCGAACCTTCAGCTCCCTCCACAGATTTTCTATGGGATTAAGGTCTGGAGACTGTCTGGGCCACTCCAGGACCTTAATGTGCTTCTTCTTGAGCCACTCCTTTGTTGCCTTGGCCGTGTGTTTTGGGTCATTGTCATGCTGGAATACCCATCCACGACCCATTTTCAATGCCCTGGCTGAGGGAAGGATGTTCTCACCCAAGATTTGACGGTACATGGCCCCGTCCATTGTCCCTTTGATGCGGTGAAGTTGTCCTGTTCCCTTAGCAGAAAAACACCCCCAAAGCATAATGTTTCCACCTCCATGTTTGACGGTGGGGATGGTGTTCTTGGGGTCATAGGCAGCATTCCTCCTCCTCCAAACACGGCGAGTTGAGTTGATGCCAAAGAGCTCGATTTTGGTCTCATCTGACCACAACACTTTCACCCAGTTCTCCTCTGAATCATTCAGATGTTCATTGACAAACTTCAGACGGGCCTGTATATGTGCTTTCTTGAGCAGGGGGACCTTACGGGCGCACACATACACAATCAATGTCTCAATTGCCTCGAGGCTTAAAAATCATTCTTTAACCTGTCTCCTCCCCTTCATCTACACTGATTTGAAGTGAATTTAACAAGTGACATAAATAAGGGATCATAGCTTTCACCTGGATTCATCTGGTCAGTCTATGTCTTAATGTTTTGTATGTGATTCTCATTCATAAGTAGGCAACATACAGGATGAATAGGCCTGTGCATATGAATACCCACTCAATAGAAAAGTACCAGGTAGAGCTCTCTCATGGCCAGAGACTTAAAAGCAATTATGAGTCAATGTGTGTTCTCTTTGTTTGTGATTTGTAACATCTAGGCGAATGAGTGAATAAGATGGGTGAATAAGGTCTGGTGAATATGATCGGTGAAAAGATGGGTGAATAAGGTCTGGTGATTGCAATATTTCATCTTCCTTGAAAATATTGCACTCCTTGTGGAAAAAGGTCATTTCAAAGGTTATTCCAGCAAAACGTATGGCAAGCTTGTTATTGACAAAGTGTCCTTCACAAAATACAGTCTACAGGGTTGCCTATGACACCTAGGCTTCAGTGAGCAGGGAGGGATACAGGGACCTCACCTTTTAACTTGCCCCATATGCCCTAGTTTTAAAGAGAAACATTCAAACATGCCATATCATCATCCACAAAATGGATATCATGTTATTAAGAGTCTGTTAAGAAATTATTTATTCTAGGCAAGTCCTTTTTGCCGGCGATGCAAAGCACTTTTTTCATACCGTTGTACCAGCACTGGAGCAATACTAGTTTTCATACCGCTGTACCAGCACTGAAGCAATACTAGTTTTCATACCGCTGTACCAGCACTGAAGCAATACTAGTTTTCATACCGCTGTACCAGCACTGAAGCAATACTAGTTTTCATACCGCTGTACCAGCACTGAAGCAATACTAGTTTTCATACCGCTGTACCAGCACTGGAGCAATACTAGGTCTAAACAGTGGAAGAAAGTGCATGGTTATTAAATGAAAATATGGCAGATATGGACCGACATACCGTGCATTCGGAAAGTATTCAGACCCCTTTACTTTTTCCACATTTTGTTACGTTACAGCCTTGGTCTAAAATGGATTAGATTTTTAAAAATCCTCATCAATCTACATTGATCATCCTTGAGATGTTTCTACAACTTGATTGGAGTCCACCTGTGGTAAATTCAATTGATTGGACATGATTTGTAAAGGCACACACCTGTCTATATAAGTTCCCACAGTTGACAGTGCATGTCAGAGCGAAAACCAAGCCATGAGGTCGAAGGAATTGTCTGTAGAGCTCCGAGACAGGATTGTGTCGAGGCAGAGATCTGGGAAGGGTACCAAAACATTTCTGCAGCATTGAAGGTTCCCAAGAACACAGCGGCCTCCATCATTCTTACATGGAAGAAGTTTGGAACCACCAACACTTCCTAGAGCTGGCCGCCCGGCCAAACTGAGCAATTGGGGGAGAAGGGCTTTGGTCAGGGAGGTGACCAAGAACCCGATGGTCACTCTGACAGAGCTCCAGAGTTCCTCTGTGGAGATGGGAGAACCTTCCAGAAGGACAACCATCTCTACAGCACTCCACCAATCAGGTCTTTATGGCCACTCCTCAGTAAAAGGCACATGACAGCCTGCTTAGAGTTTGCCAAAGGGTACCTAAAAGACTCTCAGACCATGAGAAACAAGATTCTCTGGTCTCATGAAAGCAAGATTGAACTCTTTGGCCTGAATACCAAGCGTCACGTCTGAAGGAAACCTGGCACCATCCCTACGGTGAAGCATGGTGTTGGCAGCATCATGCTGTGGGGATGTTTTTCAGCGGCAGGGACTGGGAAACTAGTCAGGATCGAGGGAAAGATGAACGGAGCAAAGTACGGAGAGATCCTTGATGAAAACCTGCTCCAGAGCGCTCAGGACCTCAGACTGGGGTGAAGGTTCCCCTTCCAACAGGACATGACCCTAAGCACACAGCCAAGACAACGCAGGAGTGGCTTCGGGACAAGTCTCTGAATGTCCTTAAGTGGCCCAGCCAGAGCCCGGACTTGAACCCGATCTAAAATCTCTGGAGACCTGAAAATAGCTGTGCAGCGACGCACCCCATCCAACCTGACAGAGCTTGAGAGGATCTGCAAAGAAGAATGGGAGAAACTCCCCAAATACAAGCTTGCCAAGCTTGTAGCGTCATACCCAAGAAGACTCAAGGCTGTAATCGCAGCCAAAGGTGCTTCAACAAAGTACTGAACAAAGGGTCAAGCATTTCGCTACACCCGCAATAACATCTGCTAAAGACGTGTATGTGACCAATAAGATTTGATTTTGATTTGATTTGAATACTTATGTAAATGTGATGTTTCTATTTTTTATATTTTATAAATGTGCAAACATTTCCACAAACCTGTTTTTGCTTTGTCATTATGGGTATTGTGTGTAGATTGATGAGGGATTTTTTGTTTTTAATCAATTGTAGAATAAGGCTGTAACGTAACAAAATGTGGAGAAAGTCAAGGGGTCTGAATACTTTCCGAATGCTCTGTATTTGAATGCTCAACCATTTTCCTTTTGTTTCGAAGATTTCATTCACTAGTCTGTTAACATCTGGAATCCTTATTCACCAAGAATCGTCACTCATGCAATTGTTTGCGCCATTTTGTTTAGGAGATTAATGCAATAATTATCAAGACTAACCCCAAACATAAAACACTTTAATTACTTGATTGGAAATTACCCCCCCCCCCCCCCCCCCTGCATTTAAACAGATGCACCGCCCTAACCTGCAGAATGAGCAATGGAGGATGGTGAAAAGCTAATTTGCATGCTGAACGGCATTCTTAATGTGGATATTTATTTAAATGTAATTTTGTTCCCGCACAGACAGCACTGTAGGCTTTTGAGCCAAAGTCATATTAACCCCTACTTAGTTATTATTCAGTGCATGACGTCCCCCACGCAAGTTGAATATTCATGTCAATGGCCATTCGCTGTCGCTTGACTCCTCCCATATTGCAACGCAACAATAGCGTAACGCAGTTTAATGGCGACTGTCCAAGTACAGAAGAAGTCATATTCACTGTTATTCAGGCAAGCACAAATACTGCTCGCTTGGCACCTTCTTTTGCTTGTGTCACTCGCTGTTGCAGACATGGCAAACAATGCTGTCTCACCCAACAAAGACTGTGCTCTGAAAGGAAGGGAGGACAAAATGCTTGTGGCAGGTAAATGAAATCACATCACGTCTCTTGTCAAACTCCCTCGTGCCACACCAGACATTGTTTATTTACAAGTCCTCCGGGCACAGCAAAGTCATAGTTTAACATTGTGTCCATGATTATCATGTAATGTTTATAAGTGGTTATTATAAACTGGGTGGTAACTATTTTATCACCCTATCGCGCACATAGTTTGCCTTCAGATATCATTTGAAAGTTTTCATTTGGTCTCTGTGTCATAATGGACCAAATAATTGTTTGACAAAGTAGCCTATACAAACTTCCCCCTCCACTGTGGTGTAATTAGTGGCTGTTCAGTTTAGATCAGTTGAGTGAGTTTAATGCTTATGAGAGTATGTGCTTTCGATGGTGTCTAACTTTATGTAACTGTTCTTGTAATGAGCGTAATAAACAAGTTCATAAGTCCAAACGCAGAATTCTGCACACAATGTGACATACAGTATCAGATTGTTAGCATTGATTATGCAATGCATCATCCATCCTGAGGTAGCCTACCACTCTCCTATTGACATGAGTTGTGATTTGGTTTTCTCTCAGAATGTAACACTCTGACTCAGTGAAGAAGTTGGGCACCTATTAACACTGTTGGATAACTCTAACACTGTTGGATAAATGCTCAATAAGAAGAAACAGAGAGGACGATTTTGCGGTCCGGTCAACCACAGCCTCACCCCCTCTCCCAGTGCCTGGGAGCGCCACACCCACAGCATTCTGGGTAGCTCTGCAGCCCACTGCCCATCTGTGCATTATGCGCATGAGAAGCTCCGCCCTGTCGTAAATTCCCGGGCCGTCTGTCGGAGCAGCTCGAAGGCACCGCATGCCGGAATCTGTTCCTCCCCATGTCACCGTGGGAGGGTTGTTTTGGGAGGGGGACTGAGAGGAGGAGTTCTGTCCAACATGGTCCTAAACGTGTTCTCGGACAGGGCCTGTACTCACAAAGTGTCTCAGAGTAGGAGTGCTGATCTGGGATCAGGTCCCCCCTGTCTATGTAATCTTAATCATTATCATCTAAAAGGCAAAGCTGATCCTAGTTCAGCACTACTACCCTGAGATGCTTTTTGAATACGAGCCCAGGGGTTGTAGCTCCGCAGTAGAGTGTGTGATTCGCATAGACTTTATGAGGTCCATAGTTGATGGTTCAATCCCCAGTATATATCCTAATTATGGTCTTGTTGCCTGTAGGCGCTAACCATAAACACCCAGCATAAGGTTGGACAAAGTGTTGTTACTATCCTGGGTCAGACTTTAACCTGGGGCCTTTATGGAAGGATGTGCACATAGGCTATAGCCTAGTGGTCTGAAAGGAACTTGTCATGTAATATCTCTGATGTGTTGACCAACATTTGGCCTGTCAATGCAGGGACGAGTCATGTTTGCTGCAGTCTCTTCTCAGTGACTCAGGTGCTTTGCCATCCAAGTTCTGACCAGGCAACCTGGGCTCAGGGGTAGACGTAACATAGTAAATATCAATCCAGGACACTACAATTTGTGTGAAATGTTACGTTTTGGCTGGTATGTAATAATTTGTGAATGTCCATCATCCATTTCGTATGACATATTGCGAATTACAATTTGTACAATATGTTAGGAATTTGCTAAAATGTTGCGAATTTCAATTTCTTGTGGCTAACGTTAGCTAGGTGGCTAGGTGGACAAGGCTAACGTTAGCTAGGCTAGTGGTTAGGGTTAGGTTAAAGGGGAAGGGTTAACATGCTAAGTAGTTGCAAAGTAGCTAAAAAGTAGTCAATAGTTGAAAAGTTGCTAATTAGCTAAAATGAAAAAAGTTTTCCATGATGATATTCGAACAGACAACCTTTGGGTTGCTAGACGTTCACGTTATATGCCCACTCATCCACCCGACCAACCACCTTACTTTAGTTTTTGCCTTAAGAAACCTTCTGTCTTATGTAACCATACCAAATGTAACATACAGTATCATACTAATTTGAGTGTCCCGGATTTAAGTTGACTATGTTACGTCTAGTCGTTGAGACCAGGCTGGATCAGGGCCCCTATCCACAAAGCCTCTCAGAGCAGGAGTGCTGATCTAGGATCAGGTCTCCACTGTCCATATAATCTTATTCATTTTGATCTAAAAGTCAAAGCTGATCCTTGATCAGCACTCCTACTCTGAGACAATTATGTGAGTACGGGCCCAGGCCCAAGCCTGCTTAGCTTCAGATGTCAGACAGCAGAGGGATGCAGAAGGGAATGGCTGCGGACTGGCTTTTATTTGGTTTGATATGACATCTTAATCATACACTAACTGACAGGGCAGGATACTGTAGAAAAGGAGACATGATCACAACTGTAAAAAGTCATGTTTTATTTTAGCATATGCTCCTTAATACTGTTTGCTCTTTGGTTTTCCCTGTAGCTCAGTGTATTGGTCCTATCTCAGTAGACTATGGTCAATGATGTAGTCTTTCCTTGTACCTCCTTCCCATTCCACAATGAGGTGAGGAATTCCTCAGATTCCACACTGTAGCAGCTCCATCTTGCTGACTGTAGCAGTCAAGAGGAATCGGGTGATGAGGGCGGGAATCCTCTCCATAGCAACCGGAAATGGTTGCTAGGATACACGTTGTATGGGAAGCATGGTGGATGAATGGTCTGTGTTCTCCTCTTCTCCCTTGCTGAATAAACCTTAGCACTTGAACTTGCGACCCCAGTTTCCCCACGTCTTAACTCTGTCCTGCCATTGCTGAGCTAGCGAAAGCCAGTCGCTATTAGCGTTTCGCTACCAACTATTTTAAATATGCTGACAGTGTAGATATAATGATATCCAAATCAAATCAAATGTATTTATATAGCCCTTTTTACATCAGCAGATGTCACAAAGTGCTTATACAGAAACCCAGCCTAAAACCCCAAACAGCAAGCAATGCAGATCTAGAAGCACAGTGGCTAGGAAAAAGACCTAGAAAGGCAGGAACATAGGAAGAAACTTAGAGAGGAACCAGGCTCTGAGAGGTTGCCAGTCCTCGTCTGACTGTGCCGGGTGGAATTATAAGAGTACATGGCCATTAAGGCCAGATGGTTCTTCAAGATGTTCAAGCGTTATGAATATATTTTGGGTTAGTTATAAATATCTTTGCCTCTGTCCTACCTAGCTAGCTAGGAAACGTTAGCTAGCTAGCTAGAATTAGGTAAAACCTCAAATGTATTTTTGAATATAGAAATTCTGCTAGCACGAGATAATCTTTGGGATGATGTACAGTGGGGAGAACAAGTATTTGATACACTGCCGATTTTGCAGGTTTTCCTACTTACAAAGCATGTAGAGGTCTGTAATTTTTATCATAGGTACACTTCAACTGTGAGAGACGGAATCTAAAACAAAAATCCAGAAAATCACATTGTATGATTTTTAAGTAATTCATTTGCATTTTATTGCATGACATAGGTATTTGATACATCAGAAAAGCAGAACTTAATATTTGGTACAGAAACCTTTGTTTGCAATTACAGAGATCATACGTTTCCTGTAGGTCTTGATCAGGTTTGCACACACTGCAGCAGGGATTTTGGCCCACTCCTCCATACAGACCTTCTCCAGATCCTTCAGGTTTCGGGGCTGTCGCTGGGCAATACAGACTTTCAGTTCCCTCCAAAGATTTTCTATTGGGTTCAGGTCTGGAGACTGGCTAGGCCACTCCAGGACCTTGAGATGCTTCTTACGGAGACACTCCTTAGTTGCCCTGGCTATGTGTTTCGGGTCGTTGTCATGCTGGAAGACCCAGCCACGACCCATCTTCAATGCTCTTACTGAGGGAAGGAGGTTGTTGGCCAAGATCTCGCGATACATGGCCCCATCCATCCTCCCCTCAATACAGTACAGTCGTCCTGTCCCCTTAGCAGAAAAGCATCCCCAAATAATTATGTTTCCACCTCCATGCTTCACGGTTGGGATGGTGTTCTTGGGGTTGTACTCATCCTTCTTCTTCCTCCAAACACGGCGAGTGGAGTTTAGACCAAAAAGCTCTATTTTTGTCTCATCAGACCACATGACCTTCGCCCATTCCTCCTCTGGATCATCCAGATGGTCATTGGCAAACTTCAGACAGGCCTGGACATGCGCTGGCTTGAGCAGGGGGACCTTGCGTGCGCTGCAGGATTTTAATCCATGACGGCGTAGTGTGTTACTAATGGTTTTCTTTGAGACTGTGGTCCCAGCTCTCTTCAGGTCATTGACCAGGTCCTGCCGTGTAGTTCTGGGCTGATCCCTCACCTTCCTCATGATCATTGATGCCCCATGAGGTGAGATCTTGCATGGAGCCCCAGACCGAGGATGATTGAACGTCATCTTGAACTTCTTCCATTTTCTAATAATTGCGCCAACAGTTGTTGCGTTCTCACCAAGCTGCTTGCCTATTGTCCTGTAGCCCATCCCAGCCTTGTGCAGGTCTACAATTTTATCCCTGATGTCCTTAGGTTGGAGTCTGTTTGATTGAGTGTGTGGACAGGTGTCTTTTATACAGGTAACGAGTTCAAACAGGTGCAGTTAATACAGGTAATGAGTGGAGAACAGGCGGGCTTCTTAAAGAAAAACGAACAGGTCTGTGAGAGCCGGAATTCTTACTGGTTGGTAGGTGATCAAATACTTATGTCATGCAATAAAATGCAAATGAATTACTTAAAAATCATACAATGTGATTTTCTGGATTTTTGTTTTAGATTCCGTCTCTCACAGTTGAAGTGTACATATGATAAAAATTACAGACCTCTACATGCTTTGAAAGTAGGAAAACCTGCAAAATCGGCAGTGTATCAAATACTTGTTCTCCCCACTGTAGTTAGCTAGCTAAGTAGATCACGTTTGCTGGCTAGTTAGCTTCACTTGCTAGCTACAAAATGTTAGCTGCCAGCTAGCTAACTAACATCGACATGACAAAATGTCCATTCAATAGATGGGTTAGCTGACAACGTCACGAAAACGATGTGCACGCTTCCATGGGGCAGAAGTCAGCGTGTTGTTGTGATTCTGGATGGACAGATAGCTAGCAAGAATGACAAGATACTGCCATGTGGGGAATATTAAGTGGATCGTTTCATCTTGTTATTGATACCAGTATCAAAATGTATGCACTCACTAACTGTAAGTCGCTCTGGATAAGAGCATCTGCTAAATTACTAAAATGTAAATGTAAAAATGTTCATAGAAGACTAGCAGGGTCAAATAATAATCACAATGGTCGTAGAGGGTGCAACAGTTCAGAACCTCAGGAGTAAATGTCAGTTGGCTTTTCATATCCATTCTTATTCACAGAAAAAAAGATACAGTGGGGAAAAAAAGTATTTAGTCAGCCACCAATTGTGCAAGTTCTCCCACTTAAAGTGGCCTGTAATTTTCATCATAGGTACACGTCAACTATGACAGACAAAATGAGGGAAAGAAATCCAGAAAATCACATTGTAGGATTTTTTATGAATTTATTTGCAAATTATGGTGGAAAATAAGTATTTGGTCAATAACAAAAGTTTCTCAATACTTTCTTATATACCCTTTGTTGGCAATGACACAGGTCAAACGTTTTCTGTAAGTCTTCACAAGGGATTCACACACTGTTGCTGGTATTTTGGCCCATTTCTCCATGCAGATCTCCTCTAGAACAGTGATGTTTTGGGGCTGTCGCTGGGCAACACGGACTTTCCACTCCCTCCAAAGATTTTCTATGGGGTTGAGATCTGGAGACTGGCTAGGCCACTCCAGGACCTTGAAATGCTTCTTACGAAGCCACTCCTTCGTTGCCCGGGCGGTGTGTTTGGGATCATTGTCATGCTGAAAGACCCAGCCACGTTTCATCTTCAATGCCCTTGCAGATGGAAGGAGGTTTTCACTCAAAATCTCACGATACATGGCCCCATTCATTGTTTCCTTTACACGGATCAATCATCCTGGTCCCTTTGCAGAAAAACAGCCCCAAAGCATGATGTTTCCACCCCCATGCTTCACAGTAGGTATGGTGTTCTTTGGATGCAACTCAGCATTCTTTGTCCTCCAAACACGACGAGTTGAGTTTTTACCAAAAAGTTCTATTTTGGTTTCATCTGACCATATGACATTCTCCCAATCCTCTTCTGGATCATCCAAATGCACTCTAGCAAACTTCAGACGGGCCTGGACATGTACTGGCTTAAGCAGGGGGACACGTCTGGCACTGCAGAATTTGAGTCCCTGGCGGCGTAGTGTGTTACTGATGGTAGGCTTTGTTACTTTGGTCCCAGCTCTCTGCAGGTCATTCACTAGGTCCCCCCGTGTGGTTCTGGGATTTTTGCTCACCGCTCTTGTGATATTTTGACCCCACAGGGTGAGATCTTGCGTGGAGCCCCAGATCGAGGGAGATTTCAGTGGTCTTGTATGTCTTCCATTTCCTAATAATTGCTCCCACAGTTGATTTCTTCAAACCAAGCTGCTTACCTATTGCAGATTCAGTCTTCCCAGCCTGGTGCAGGTCTACAATTTTGTTTCTGGTGTCCTTTGACAGCTCTTTGGTCTTGGCCATAGTGGAGTTTGGAGTGTGACTGTTTGAGGTTGTGGACAGGTGTCTTTTATACTGATAACAAGTTCAAACAGGTGCCATTAATACAGGTAACGAGTGGAGGACAGAGGAGCCTCTTAAAGAAGAAGTTACAGGTCTGTGAGAGCCAGAAATCTTGCTTGTTTGTAGGTGACCAAATACTTATTTTCCACTATAATTTGCAAATAAATTCATTAAAAATCCTACAATGTGATTTTCTGGATTTTCTTCTTCTCAATTTGTCTGTCATAGTTGACGTGTACCTATGATGAAAATTACAGGCCTCTCTCATCTTTTTAAGTGGGAGAACTTGCACAATTGGTGGCTGACTAAATACTTTTTTTCCCCACTGTAGTATAGTAACTTTAATTTGGAACTTTTAGCCACAACTAGGGGTTGGTTGCAAAGGGAGTGTACATTACTGGAAACGTTCAAAGTTTACCAGTAAACTACCAGAATGTTTGTATCTTTCAAGGATTTCATGTAATTTATCACAAGACATCTAGTGGCCCTTTTGGGTACTTCAGATTATCACAGGTGTCTGTCATTGTCTCTGGCCCTCTGTGTGGCCTTATCATGTGTAAAATATATAAAATAATCAAATAATATGATTTTAAAATAAAAAACAGAATGACAAAGCTGTAAAACATTTTCCTAAATATAAATCATCAACAGCATGAAATATCCTTTATGTATTTTTTACACATTTTATTTATTTTACTATGTCAATAAGTCTTTGATGTAAATGTTTTGACACCAAACAGATTCCGGTAACTTTGGTAAATGACCGGTAGCTTTTCAACCCTAGCCACAACACTCCAAATGACAAAAGCATTTAATTCTGGCATGCATTTTTTTCACACTCAGAACAGCTCAACGCTTCAGTCACCTCTTATTCCCAATATTCCTATATACAACAGACCACTGGGCTCCCGAGTGGCGCAGCGGTCTAAGGCACTGCATCTCAGTGCTTGAGGCGTCGCTACAGACCCCCTGGTTCGATTCCAGGCTGTATTACAACCGGCTGTGATTGGGAGTCCCATAGGGCGGCGCACAATTGGCCCAGCGTCGTCCGGGTTTGGCCAGTGTAGGCCGTCATTGTAAATAAGAATTTGTTCTTAACTGACTTGCCTAGTTAAAAAAAATATATATATATATCTCCCCACACCACCTCATCCCCATGACGCTGTGTGAGGCAGCAGAAGGTAGTTGGCACCAGTAGAAAGCGCCAACCTCCGCCTCCGCCTCATGCCGGACTGTCTGCCAGCCTGTGTGAGGGGAAAGAGAGGGACAATGCCACTTGGGAGATGTGAACAGACTGGAATGACCTCTTCCTCACCAGCCTTGGCCTGGAATCCTGGATTCTCCTGTATTTCCGTGCGTGGCAGAATTCCTTTGCCACAGATGAAAAGCGCAGGAATGTTGCAGCGACACAAAAGGGTAACGAAGAAAAACGCCAGTTCGATGCGGAACTGGACAAAGGTATTATCGGGTAGAAAAAGCTAAGTTAGCCGTACTCTTGACCGGATGGCGAGGCTGGCCAAAGCGTGTTTGAACCAAACGTGGTAGCCGATGGTTTTCGGGGAGGCTTTACTCCTACCACCACAATTAAAAACAAAACCAGCTAAAAACAAAACCAGCCAACAAAAGGTGTCCGAATTCCGCTTACTCCTGCTTAATGGTTTGACTCTAGGCACTTTTCAACTTCCCCCAAAACAAAGGACAAAGAAACACCCATATTTCATCCAAGTCACACATGAAAAAATCACTATCACACGTTGTATCCTTTCCCCACATTATGCTTTACTCCTTTTGTAAGTTCACCACCACCCTCCCTTTTCCTCTCCCTCCTCCTCTCCATTGCTGGCGTATTCAGACAGTTATTTTGCCTCCTCGGTGCTATTTGTAAGGTGGGGTGTTGTTGGCAAAGGTTGGCGCTGGTGGAGGGGAATGGGCTCAATGAAAGGAGCCAGCCTGTCTGGACCTCTGCCAGGGCTCCATGGGAGAAATAACCACAGCAGAGTTGCATGTGTGTGTGTGTAAGGGAGAGAGGGAGGGATGATGGGAAGATGGTGGGAGGAGAGAGATGGCAGGAGAATGTAACACTGAGAGAAAGGGAGAACGAGAGAAGAGAGAGAAAGAGAAAGTTAGATTCTGGCGCAGAGCGAGCTTCTGTTTGACGACCACTACGTGTTCTCTCCCTTTTCTCCTCTTACTTCTGGACCGGGCGCCCGTGCCAGTGCATTCATCTGCCGTCCAAAGGCATGGCGGTTTCGGAAGCCAAAAGAATCTCGCCATCCGTCCATCCATCCCTCTGTCACGGTCATCTGTTGCTTTTTTTTTGTTGGCACCATGCATTCCTCCTGGTTCTCCTCCTGGTTTCTCCTCCTGGTTCTTCTCCTGGTTCTCCTCCTGGTTCTTCTCCTGGTTTCTCCTCCTGGTTCTCCTCCTTGTTTTCCTCCTGGTTCTCCTCCTAGTTCTCCTCCTGGTTTCTCCTCCTGGTTCTTCTCCTAGTTTCTCCTCCTTGTTCTCCTCCTGGTTTCTCCTCCCGGTTCTCCTCCTGGTTCTCCTCCCACTCCATCGCTTTCTCTGTCCTCTTGCCATTTATTTCTCCTCACCTTTCTTTCTTGCCATACTGCGACACTGCTGTTTGCCTCTTCTTGTCTTTTTAGGAGATGGTGGTGGGTGGCAGGGGTACCTGTGTGCCCATGAATAGGTTGGCAGTGCCAGTCTTCCCAATGGCACAAGATGTGACCTGGCACAGAGGAGTGTGATCAGACGGGTGTCTGCTTCAAGCGATCTATTTCAACATTAGGGCCAGGAGATTTTTCTGGTCAAGTCATGTAGTCAGGAAAACCTCATTCAAGATGGCTGTTCGGTGGTGGGTAGAGTCCACTGTGCGGCTCAGGGCGACATTGATTTGTCTCAAAGTTGGCTTTTCTATTTTATAAAGAACTCAGTGTGAACCAACTTAACAATACATTTTATATTGTGAATTTGTATGGACCCTTCTACATATGCCTTTAGGTTAGCACTGGTAATTTCAATGAAAATCCCAAGCATACATAATAATTCCAAAGCATACATAATATTAGACCTTGATGAAAAAGTACTGCATGTCAACTAGGCAAATGAGAAAGCAAAAACAATGTCAACAAAACAAAATCATACAAAGCAAGACTATACTGTGTGGTCCGGCACTAGTATTGCCTTTAGGTTAGCATCACAATCACATCGATCATATGATCTGTTCTTAACTGACAGTGACAGACAGCCCACTGTAGAGATAACATTTAACCTATAAAAACAACCAGTCAGGTAGCAGGTGAGGATTGGAGATTTTCACTATTCAGGTCCATGTCAAACGTGTTCTGAAAGCCACCCAGATTTGACACTGACCAAAAGCAAATGCCCCCATTGCACTCTGATGTGTGTGTGTGAGTTTCTACGTATGTGTATGTCTGTCTCTGTGTGTGTGTGCGTGCGTGCGCACACACACTCAGCTGTTTATCCACAGACTAATATTAGTCGGCGCAGCAGCAGTGTAAACCAGCCTTGCTCTCTCGTGAGAGATTTACACACTAAGTCACCTCAGTCGTCTTAACGCTAATCGAGCATCTCATCTCCCGAGTGGCGCAGCGGTCTAAGGCACTGCATCTCAGTGCTTGAGGCATCACTACAGACCCCCTGCTTCGATTCCAGGCTGTATCACAACCGGCCGTGATTGGGGAGTCCCATAGGGCGGCGCACAATTGGCCCAGCGTCGTCCGGGTTTGGCCAGTGTAGGCCGTCATTGTAAATAAGAATATGTTCTTAACTGACTTACCTAGTTAAATAAAAGGTTAAAAATATATGTGTGCTGCTTTTTCTTTCTGTTTTAGCTCTTTCATTCCTTTCCATCTATTCTATTCCATCCATATCGGCACAGTTGGCATCTCCGGTCCACACCGCCCCCACAACCACTATTATTAAACAGTACTGTAGAACGGGTACAGCTTTACTCCACCATGAAAAGAGACTTCCACCTTTTGACCAGGTTGTTTAGGCCAGGGGTTCCCAAACCTTTTCACTCACCCCACATCCAGCATTGGGGAACATCCCACGTATATTTCTATGGGCACAAGCACTGTTCATGACACAAACTGTTAACACCCCTCTTGTTGGTTTAAAGCTTGTTTTTTCAGGTTTAAAGCTTTTTTTCCTGCAATTCTACACATTTTGTCATGGGGTGCATATTTATTTTTCCATTTTAAAGCTAATTGTCACACCATGATCTGTTTCACCTGTCTTTGTGCTTGTCTCCACCCCCCACCAGGTGTCTCCCATCTTCCCCCATTATCCCCTGTGTATTTATACCAGTGTTTTCTGTTTGTCTGTTGCCAGTTCGTCTCGTCAAGCGTACCAGCATGTTTTTCCGTACTCCTGTTTTCTCCCGTCCCTATTTTCTAGTCCTCCTGGTTTCGACCATTTCTGCCCTGAGCCTGACCCTGACCCTGGCCCTGACCCTGACCCTGGCCCTGGCCCTGGCCCTGACCCTGACCCTGACCCTGCCTCTGCCTGCCGCCCTGTACCTGTCGGACTCGGACCTGGTTACGAACCTCTGCATGTGCTCGACCTGCCCTTTGCCTGCCTCCTGTGGTTTAATAAATTACCCTGTGTATTGAACCTTTCGTCTCCTGTGTCTGCATCTGGGTCATATCCTGAGTCGTGTTAATTCTATACATTTTGCCATGTCTAATGTGTATTCATGTGATATTTGAGTGACTCGAACATTACAACAAAATCTATGGGCTAAAAAACCTAGCTAAATAAACGTTAGCTGACATGGGCTAGTTGATCTGGACATTTCTGACAAGTTATAAATAGCTCTCTGTGGTCTGCAATGAGGAAAACTGATGATGCACTACCCAATTTAGAAATGTCACCTTGTGCTTTCTACTATTACAACTTTCAAGACTAAGTCGGATTGATTTAATACCCCTTGCGCTTCAAGAATAGGACTTAGAAATATGGAAATAAAGATTGAGCATAACCCAAAAACGAAGGACTAATTAGCCTACTCTGTTAATGATTTTGTTGTCATGGAGGACTGATCGGGCTCATTGCTTCGAGTTGAAAAATAAATGCTGCTCTCATGAAATGGCATGCTTTGAGCATCTCTCTCTCTCTCTCTCTCTCTCTCTCTCTCTCTCTCTCTCTCTCTCTCTCTCTCTCTCTCTCTCTCTCTCTCTCTCTCTCTCAAATTCAAATGTCATATTCAAATGGCTTTATTGGCATGGAAAGTGTTACCACATACACTATATATACAAAAGTATGTGGACACCCCTTCAAATTAGTGGAATTGTCTATTTCAGCCACACCTTTGCTGATCGGTGTATAAAATAGAGCACACAGCCATGCAATCTCCATAGACAAACATTGGCAGTAGAATGGCCTTTCTGAAGAGCTCAGTGACTTTCAACGTGGTACTGTCATAGATGCCACCTTTCCAACAAGTCAGTTGCTGTCCCGGTCAACTGTAAGTGCTGTTATTGTGAAGTGGAAACGTCTAGGAGCAACAACGGCTCAGCTGCGAAGTGGTAGGCCACACAAGCTCACAGAACGGGACCGCCGAGTGCTGAAGCGCGTAGCGGGTAAAAATCGTCTTTCCTCGGTTGCAACACTCACTACCGAGTTCCAAACTGCATCTGGAAGCAACGTCAGCACAATAACTGTTCGTCTGGAGCTTCATGAAATGGGTTTCCATGGCCAAGCAGCCGCACACAAGCCTAAGATCACTATGCGCAATGCCAAATGTCGGCTGGAGTGGTGTAAAGCTCGCCGCCATTGGCCTCTTGAGCAGTGGAAACGCATTCTCTAGAGTGATGAATCACGCTTCACCATCTGGCAGTCCGACGGACGAATCTGGATTTGGCGGATGCCAGGGAAACGCTACCTGCCCCAATGCATATTGCCAACTGTAAAGTTTGGTGGAGGAGGAATAATGGTCTGGGGCTGTTTTTCATGGTTCTGGCTACGCCCCTTAGTTCCAGTGAAGGGAAATCTTAACGTTACAGCATACTATGTGGCAATAATTTGGGTAAGGCCTGTTTCAGCATGACAATGCCCCCATGCACAAAGCGAGGTCCATACAGAAATGGTTTGTCGAGATTGGTGTGGAAGAACTTGACTGGCCTGCACAGAGCCCTAACCTCAACCTCATCTGACACCTTTGGGATGAATTGGAATGAGATGTTCGACAAGCAAGTGTCCACATACTTTTGATCATGTAGTGTACATTGTCAAAGCAAACATATAAAGTTGAAGTGACTTTCAACGTGGTACTGTCATAGATGCCACCTTTCCAACAAGTCAGAGCCCTAACCTCAACCTCATCTGACACCTTTGGGATGAATTGGAATGAGATGTTCGACAAGCAAGTGTCCACATACTTTTGATCATGTAGTGTACATTGTCAAAGCAAACATATAAAGTTGAAGTGATTTTCAACGTGGTACTGTCATAGATGCCACCTTTCCAACAAGTCAGTTGCTGCCCCGGTCAACTGTAAGTGCTGTTATTGTGAAGTGGAAACGTCTAGGAGCAACAACGGCTCAGCTGCGAAGTGGTAGGCCACACAAGCTCACAGAACGGGACCGCCGAGTGCTGAAGCGCGTAGCGGGTAAAAATCGTCTTTCCTCGGTTGCAACACTCACTACCGAGTTCCAAACTGCATCTGGAAGCAACGTCAGCACAATAACTGTTCGTCTGGAGCTTCATGAAATGGGTTTCCATGGCCAAGCAGCC
The DNA here is from genome assembly GCF_964263955.1 of Coregonus lavaretus. Taxonomy (NCBI): domain Eukaryota; kingdom Metazoa; phylum Chordata; class Actinopteri; order Salmoniformes; family Salmonidae; genus Coregonus; species Coregonus lavaretus. Next base: position 158,248 of record NW_028162988.1, on the reverse strand, counting down.
GCACACAAGCCTAAGATCACTATGCGCAATGCCAAATGCATTGGAAGTTTACATACACCTTAGCCAAATATATTTAAACTCAGTTTTCACAATTCCTGACATTTAATCCTGGTAAAAAATCCCTGTCTTAGGTCAGTTAGGATCACCACATGTCAGAATAATAGTACAGAGAATGATTTATTTCAGTTTTATTTCTTTCATCACATTCCCAGTGGGTCAGAAGTTGACATACACTCAATTAGTATTTGGTAGCATTGCCTTTAAATTGTTTAACTTGGGTCAAACGTTTTTGGTAGCCTTCCACAAGCTTCCCACAATAAGTTGGGTGAATTTTGGCCCATTCCTCCTGACAGAGCTGGTGTAACTGAGTCAGGTTTGTAGGCCTCCTTGCTCGCACACGCTTTTTCAGTTCTGCCCACACATTTTCTATAGGATTGAGGTCAGGGCTTTGTGATGGCCACTCCAATACCTTGACTTTGTTGTCCTTAAGCCATTTTGCCACAACTTTGGAAGTATGCTTGAGGTCATTGTCCATTTGGAAGACCCATTTGCAACCAAGCTTTAACTTCCTGACTGATGTCTTGAGATGTTGCTTCAATATATCCACATAATCTTCCTTCCTCATGATGCCATCTATTTTGTGAAGTGCACCAGTCCCTCCTGCAGCAAAGCACCCCCACAGCATGATGCTGCCACCCCCGTGCTTCACGGTTGGGATGGTGTTCTTTGGCTTGCAAGCGTCCCCCTTTTTCCTCCAAACATAACGATGGTCATTATGGCCAAACAGTTATATTTTTGTTTCATCAGACACGAGGACATTTCTCCAAAAAGTCAGATCTTTGTCCCCATGTGCATTGCAAACCGTAGTCTGGCTTTTTTATGGCGGTTTTGGAGCAGTGGCTTCTTCCTTGCTGAGTGGCCTTTCAGGTAGTGTCGATATAGGACTCGTTTTACTGTGGAAATACAGTGGGGAGAACAAGTATTTGATACACTGCCGATTTTGCACGTTTTCCTACTTACAAAGCATGTAGAGGTCTGTAATTTTTTTATCATAGGTACACTTCAACTGTGAGAGACGGAATCTAAAACAAAAATCCAGAAAATCACATTGTATGATTTTTAAGTAATTAATTTGCATTTTATTGCATGACATAAGTATTTGATACATCAGAAAAGCAGAACTTAATATTTGGTACAGAAACCTTTGTTTGCAATTACAGAGATCATACGTTTCCTGTAGGTCTTGACCAGGTTTGCACACACTGCAGCAGGGATTTTGGCCCACTCCTCCATACAGACCTTCTCCAGATGCTTCAGGTTTCGGGGCTGTCGCTGGGCAATACAGACTTTCAGCTCCCTCCAAAGATTTTCTATTGGGTTCAGGTCTGGAGACTGGCTAGGCCACTCCAGGACCTTGAGATGCTTCTTACGGAGCCACTCCTTAGTTGCCCTGGCTGTGTGTTTCGGGTCGTTGTCATGCTGGAAGACCCAGCCACGACCCATCTTCAATGCTCTTACTGAGGGAAGGAGGTTGTTGGCCAAGATCTCACGATACATGGCCCCATCCATCCTCCCCTCAATACGGTGCAGTCGTCCTGTCCCCTTTGCAGAAAAGCATCCCCAAAGAATTATGTTTCCACCTCCATGCTTCACGGTTGGGATGGTGTTCTTGGGGTTGTACTCATCCTTCTTCTTCCTCCAAACACAGCTAGTGGAGTTTAGACCAAAAATCTATATTTTTGTCTCATCAGACCACATGACCTTCTCCCTTTCCTCCTCTGGATCATCCAGATGGTCATTGGCAAACTTCAGACGGGCCTGGACATGCGCTGGCTTGAGCAGGGGGACCTTGCGTGCGCTGCAGGATTTTAATCCATGACGGCGTAGTGTGTTACTAATGGTTTTCTTTGAGACTGTGGTCCCAGCTCTCTTCAGGTCATTGACCAGGTCCTGCCGTGTAGTTCTGGGCTGATCCCTCACCTTCCTCATGATCATTGATGCCCCACGAGGTGAGATCTTGCATGGAGCCCCAGACCGAGGGTGATTGACCGTCATCTTGAACTTCTTTCATTTTCTAATAATTGCGCCAACAGTTGTTGCCTTCTCACCAAGCTGCTTGCCTATTGTCCTGTAGCCCATCCCAGCCTTGTGCAGGTCTACAATTTTATCCCTGATGTCCTTACACAGCTCTCTGGTCTTGGCCATTGTGGAGGTTGGAGTCTGTTTGATTGAGTGTGTGGACAGGTGTCTTTTATACGGGTAACGAGTTCAAACAGGTGCAGTTAATACAGGTAATGAGTGGAGAACAGGAGGGCTTCTTAAAGAAAAACAAACAGGTCTGTGAGAGCCGGAATTCTTACTGGTTGGTAGGTGATCAAATACTTATGTCATGCAATAAAATGCAAATTAATTACTTAAAAATCATACAATGTGATTTTTCTGGATTTTAGATTCCGTCTCTCACAGTTGAAGTGTACCTATGATAAAAATTACAGACCTCTACATGCTTTGTAAGTAGGAAAACCTGCAAAATCGGCAGTGTATCAAATACTTGTTCTCCCCACTGTAGATACTTTTGTACCTGGTTCCTCCAGCATCTTCACAAGGTCCTTTGCTGTTGTTCTGGGATTGATTTGCACTTTTCACACCAAAGTATGTTCATCTCTAGGAGACAGAATGCGTCTCCTTCCTGAGCGGTATGACGGCTTCGCGGTCCCATGGTGTTTATACTTGCGTACTATTGTTTGTACAGATGAATGTGGTACTTTCAGGCGTTTGGAAATTGCTCCCAAGGATGAACCAGACTTGTGGTCTACAATTTATTTCCGAGGTCTTGGCTGATTTCTTTTGATTTTCCTATAATGTCAAGCAAAGAGGCACTGAGTTTGAAGGTAGGCCTTGAAATACGTCCACAGGTACACCTCCAATTGAGGACACAGATACAGTAGATAATAATAATAATAATCTCTCTCGCTCTCTCTTTCTCCATCTCTCTCCCTCTTTCTCTCTCTCTCTCTTTCTCTCTCAATTCAATTCAATTTAAGGGCTTTATTGGCATGGGAAACGTGTGTTAACATTGCCAAAGCAAGTGAAGTAGATAGTAAACAAAAGTGAAATAAACAATAAATATTAACAGTAAACATTACACTCAGAAGTTTCAAAAGAATAAATACATTTCAAATGTCATATTATGTATATATACAGTGTCTCTCTCTCTTTCTCTCTCTCTCTCTCTCTCCAGTAAAGCTCTGGTCCTCCCTCTCTCTTTGCCTCTCCTTCATCTGCAGTCAGCGAACTACCCAGCATGCCCCTCTCTGGCTGCAGCCCCCCCTCCACCCCCGCCCCCCCGTGACCTACTTGGAGGGATTGGGCTCTCTACTGCAGCGTTTTACTACTCAACTCATGTCTCTACTCCTTTCTCTACTCCTCTCTTTACTCTACTTTCTACTCCTCTCTCTACTCCTCTCTCTACTCCTTTCTCTACGCTTTCTACTACTCTCTACTCATCTCTTTACTCCTCTCTCTACTCCTCTCTACTCCTCTCTACTCCTCTCTCTACTCCTCTCTACTCCTCTCTCTACTCCTCTCTACTCCTCTCTCTACTCCTCTCTCTACTCCTCTCTCCTCTCTCTACTCCTCTCTACTCCTCTCTCTACTCCTCTCTCTACTCCTCTCTACTCCTCTCTCTACTCCTCTCTCTACTCCTCTCTCTACTCCTCTCTACTCCTCTCTCTACTCTCTTCTACTCCTCTCTCTACTACTCTCTACTCCTCTCTCTACTCCTCCCTACTCCTCTCTACTCCTCTCTCTACTCTCTTCTACTCCTCTCTCTACTACTCTCTACTCCTCTCTCTACTCCTCCCTACTCCTCTCTCTACTCCTCTCTACTCCTCTCTCTACTCCTCTCTACTCCTCTCTACTCCTCTCTCTACTCCTCTCTACTCCTCTCTCTACTCCTCTCTACTCTTCTCTCTACTCCTCTCTACTCCTCTCTACTCCTCTCTCTACTCTCTACTACTCTCTACTCCTCTCTAAAGTTGTGTTTTTTAAGTATTCAAACACGGCCTATGTTCACTCCTCAGAAGACAATCAGCATGTTGGGAGGGGATCAGTTTGAGGAAGGCGAGGCCCAGAATCGCTGATCTCCATCATCTAATGAGTAGTTATTTGGGATCCACAGTGATTTGTAGATCGGTGATTATGTGCAGTCCAACTAATGAAGTCACACTCATACCTGCACAATGGCATGGAGTAGACTGCTTATCAACCGAGGACAGACAGACAGACACCTCCACCCTGCAATGGAAGAGAAAATACAAGACTGCGACAGAGGAGAGGAAGAGAGGAAGGGATGATAAATAATAAATAATATGCCATTTAGCAGACGCTTTTATCCAAAGCGACTTACAGTCATGTGTGCATACATTTTTGTGTATGGGTGGTCCCGGGGATCAAACCCACTACCCTGGCGTTACAAGCGCCGTGCTCTACCAGCTGAGCTACAGGGTGAATATACAGTGGGGAGAACAAGTATTTGATACACTGCCGATTTTGCAGGTTTTCCTACTTACAAAGCATGTAGAGGTCTGTAATTTTTATCATAGGTACACTTCAACTGTGAGAGACGGAATCTAAATCATAAATCCAGAAAATCACATTGTATGATTTTTAAGTAATTAATTTTCATTTTATTGCATGACATAATATTTGATCACCTACCAACCAGTAAGAATTCCGGCTCTCACAGACCTGTTAGTTTTTCTTTAAGAAGCCCTCCTCTTCTCCACTCATTACCTGTATTAACTGCACCTGTTTGAACTCGTTTCCTGTATATATATTTTATATTTATATTATATATATTTATATATATATATTAGTCATTTAGCAGACGCTCTTATCCAGAGCGACTTACAGTTAGTGCATACATTATTCCCCCCATGGGAATCGAACCCACAACCCTGGCGTTGCAAACGCCATGCTCTACCAACTGAGCTACATCCCTGCCGGCCATTCCCTCCCCTACCCTGGACAACGCTGGGCCAATTGTGCGCCGCCCCATGGGTCTGTATAAAAGACACCTGTCCACACACTCAATCAAACAGACTCCAACCGCTCCACAATGGCCAAGACCAGAGAGCTGTGTAAGGACATCAGGGATAAAATTGTAGACCTGCACAAGGCTGGGATGGGCTACAGGACAATAGGCAAGCAGCTTGATGAGAAGGCAACAACTGTTGGCGCAATTATTAGAAAACTGAAGAAGTTCAAGATGACGGTCAATCACCCTCGGTCTGGGGCTCCATGCAAGATCTCACCTCGTGGGGCTGGGTCTTCCAGCATGACAATGACCCGAAACACACAGCCAGGGCAACTAAGGAGTGGCGCCGTAAGAAGCATCTCAAGGTCCTGGAGTGGCCTAGCCAGTCTCCAGACCTGAACCCAATAGAAAATCTTTGGAGGGAACTGAAAGTCCGTATTGCCCAGCGACAGCCCCGAAACCTGAAGGATCTGGAGAAGGTCTGTATGGAGGAGTGGGCCAAAATCCCTGCTGCAGTGTGTGCAAACCTGGTCAAGACCTACAGGAAACGAATGATCTCTGTAATTGCAAACAAAGGTTTCTGTACCAAATATTAAGTTCTGCTTTTCTGATGTATTAAATATTTATGTCATGCAATAAAATGCAAATTAATTACTTAAAAATCATACAATGTGATTTTCTGGATTTTAGATTCCGTCTCTCACAGTTGAAGTGTACCTATGATAAAAATTACAGACCTCTACATGCTTTGTAAGTAGGAAAACCTGCAAAATTGGCAGTGTATCAAATACTTGTTCTCCCCACTGTAACGCCAAGGTTTTCAGACACTCCATCCTTGGGGTGGTTGGCACTGTGAAGAGACAGCCTATGGGAAGATAGGTTCATTAATATTGATTAATACTGATTAATATTTGGACATGAATCATTGTGGTCATGTTCATAAAGTCTCACCAACTAAAAAAGAGGTACGATACTGCATGTTATGCATACAGGACAGTATTGATAGGTTTGGTTAGCATAACACTTCATAGCTCAGTTAATTTGTTGCATTGGAACATTTAAAGTGAACAATACTATAGGGTGCAATGTCCCTGTTTTATAACTTTCCCAATGAAAGCGTTTAAACGATCCCAAATATATCCCCAAATCAGTTCCCTCTTACCAACACTGAAAATTAACAATTCAGTATTGCTGTAAAGAGTAGCTATTGACAGTAAAAAAAAAAAAAAAAGATATAATCTGGCTCTTTCTTAACCGGTACTAGAAGTTACCTACTAGGAGAATATCCAAGGAGTGTTTGACTGCAGAGCTGCCACGGTAGCTTTGGGCACCCCGCCACTCAAGGCATTGTAATGCAAGTGTGAGTGCAGGCAAGCAGGGGGGCTGAGCGGGCGGGTCGGTGATGGGGGATGGGGGGTGGTGGGCAAGAGGAGTGCTTCTAGCCTGGCTGGCAGACCTTCTGAGTGGAATCCCCTTGGGGTGGTGTGAGCTCCCTCTTGCTGGCGGCCCTGAAACAAGCTGCGGGGGGGGGAAGAGAGAGAGACAGTGGGAAAGAGCAAGAGTTAAAGAAAGAAAGAGAGAGGGAGAGAAAGAGAGTTGGGCACAGAGGAGGGACGGGCATCGCTTCACTGGGTGTGATGGATCGGAACACTGCTCTGGAGACACTAAGGAGGAGAGGAGCTGTCCCCAGTCACAGGAGGAGGAAGAGAGACAGAGACGGGCCAGTCCTCTACAGTCCTGTGTGCGTGCGCATGAGCGCTAATCCTTGTTGTCAAGCTTGGCCTAACACCAGAGTTGACCAGCAGATACATTTATTTAAGAGAGAGAGAGAGAGAGGGACTGACAGCTGACAGCCGGGACTGCTTGATTGATGTGAATGTCAGCTCTGAGTTTTACCAGGTCCTTCCTGTGTGTGAGTGTGTGTGTTTCAGAGACTACACCTGATTCGTCATTATGTACAATACCGGTCAAAAGTTTTAGAACACCTACTCATACAAGGGTTTTTCTTTATTTTTACTATTTTATACATTGTAGAATAATAGTGAAGACATCAAAACTATGAAATAACACATGGAATCATGTAGTAACCAAAAAAGTGTTAAACTAAATCAAAATATATTTTATATTACTTACTGCACCAGCTGAGTGTGTATATATGTGTCTTACTGCACCAGCTGAGTGTATATATGAGTCTTACTGCACCAGCTGAGTGTATATATGAGTCTTACTGCACCAGCTGAGTGTATATATGTGTCTTACTGCACCAGCTGAGTGTATATATACAGTGGGGAAAAAAAGTATTTAGTCAGCCACCAATTGTGCAAGTTCTCCCACTTAAAAAGATGAGAGAGGCATGTAATTTTCATCATAGGTACACGTCAACTATGACAGACAAAATGAGAATTTTTTTCTCCAGAAAATCACATTGTAGGATTTTTTATTAATTTATTTGCAAATTATGGTGGAAAATAAGTATTTGGTCAATAACAAAAGTTTCTCAATACTTTGTTATATACCCTTTGTTGGCAATGACACAGGTCAAACGTTTTCTGTAAGTCTTCACAAGGTTTTCACACACTGTTGCTGGTATTTTGGCCCATTCCTCCATGCAGATCTTCTCTAGAGCAGTGATGTTTTGGGGCTGTCGCTGGGCAACATGGACTTTCAACTCCCTCCAAAGATTTTCTATGGGGTTGAGATCTGGAGACTGGCTAGGCCACTTCAGGACCTTGAAATGCTTCTTACAAAGCCACTCCTTCGTTGCCCGGGCGGTGTGTTTGGGATCATTGTCATGCTGAAAGACCCAGCCACGTTTCATCTTCAATGCCCTTGCTGATGGAAGGAGGTTTTCACTCAAAATCTCACGATACATGGCCCCATTCATTCTTTTCTTTACACGGATCAGTCGTCCTGGTCCCTTTGCAGAAAAACAGCCCCAAAGCATGATGTTTCCACCCCCATGCTTCACAGTAGGTATGGTGTTCTTTGGATGTAACTCAGCATTCTTTGTCCTCCAAACACGACGAGTTGAGTTTTTACCAAAAAGTTCTATTTTGGTTTCATCTGACCATATGACATTCTCCCAATCCTCTTCTGGATCATCCAAATGCACTCTAGCAAACTTCAGACGGGCCTGGACATGTACTGGCTTAAGCAGGGGGACATGTCTGGCACTGCAGGATTTGAGTCCCTGGCGGCGTAGTGTGTTACTGATGGTAGGCTTTGTTACTTTGGTCCCAGCTCTCTGCAGGTCATTCACTAGGTCCCCCCGTGTGGTTCTGGGATTTTTGCTCACCGTTCTTGTGATCATTTTGACCCCACGGGGTGAGATCTTGCGTGGAGCCCCAGATCGAGGGAGATTATCAGTGGTCTTGTTTGTCTTCCATTTCCTAATAATTGCTCCCACAGTTGATTTCTTCAAACCAAGCTGCTTACCTATTGCAGATTCAGTCTTCCCAGCCTGGTGCAGGTCTACAATTTTGTTTCTGGTGTCCTTTGACAGCTCTTTGGTCTTGGCCATAGTGGAGTTTGGAGTGTGACTGTTTGAGGTTGTGGACAGGTGTCTTTTATATTGATAACAAGTTCAAACAGGTGCCATTAATACAGGTAACGAGTGGAGGACAGAGGAGCCTCTTAAAGAAGAAGTTACAGGTCTGTGAGAGGCAGAAATCTTGCTTGTTTGTAGGTGACCAAATACTTATTTTCCACCATAATTTGCAAATAAATTCATTAACAAATCCTACAATGTGATTTTCTGGATTTTTTTCCCTCAATTTGTCTGTCATAGTTGACGTGTACCTATGATGAAAATTACAGGCCTCTCTCATCTTTTTAAGTGGGAGAACTTGCACAAATGGTGGCTGACTAAATACTTTTTCCCCCCACTGTATGTGTCTTACTGCACCAGCTGAGTGTATATATGTGTCTTACTGCACCAGCTGAGTGTATATATGAGTCTTACTGCACCAGCTGCGTGTATATATATGTCTTACTGCACCAGCTGAGTGTATATATGTGTCTTACTGCACCAGCTGAGTGTATATATGTGTCTTACTGCACCAGCTGAGTGTATATATGTGTCTTACTGCACCAGCTGAGTGTATATATGTGTCTTACTGCACCAGCTGAGTGTATATATGAGTCTTACTGCACCAGCTGAGTGTATATATGTGTCTTACTGCACCAGCTGAGTGTATATATGTGTCTTACTGCACCAGCTGAGTGTATATATGTGTCTTACTGCACCAGCTGAGTGTATATATGTCTTACTGCACCAGCTGAGTGTATATATGTGTCTTACTGCACCAGCTGAGTGTATACAGTGAGGAGAACAAGTATTTGATACACTGCCGATTTTTCAGGTTTTCCTACTTTCAAAGCATGTAGAGGTCTGTAATTTTTATCATAGGTACACTTCAACTATGAGAGACATATTGTATGATTTTTAAGTAATTAATTTGCATTTTATTGCATGACATAAGTATTTGATCACCTACCAACCAGTAAGAATTCCGGCTCTCACAGACCTGTTAGTTTTTCTTTAAGAAGCCCTCCTGTTCTCCACTCATTACCTGTATTAACGGCACCTGTTTGAACTCGTTACCTGTATAAAAGACACCTGTCCACACACTCAATCAAACAGACTCCAACCTCTCCACAATGGCCAAGACCAGAGAGCTGTGTAAGGACATCAGGGATAAAATTGTAGACCTGCACAAGGCTGGGATGGGCTACAGGACAATAGGCAAGCAGCTTGGTGAGAAGGCAACAACTGTTGGCGCAATTATTAGAAAATGGAAGAAGTTCAAGATGACGGTCAATCATCCTCGGTCTGGGGCTCCATGCAAGATCTCACCTCATGGGGCATCAATGATCATGAGGAAGGTGAGGGATCAGCCCAGAACTACACGGCAGGACCTGGTCAATGACCTGAAGAGAGCTGGGACCACAGTCTCAAAGAAAACCATTAGTAACACACTACGCCGTCATGGATTAAAATCCTGCAGCGCACGCAAGGTCCCCCTGCTCAAGCCAGCGCATGTCCAGGCCCGTCTGAAGTTTTCCAATGACCATCTGGATGATCCAGAGGAGGAATGGGAGAAGGTCATGTGGTCTGATGAGACAAAAATAGAGCTTTTTGGTCTAAACTCCACTCGCCGTGTTTGGAGGAAGAAGAAGGATGAGTACAACCCCAAGAACACCATCCCAACCGTGAAGCATGGAAGTGGAAACATCATTCTTTGGGGATGCTTTTCTGCAAAGTAAGAGCATTGAAGATGGGTCGTGGCTGGGTCTTCCAGCATGACAACGACCCAAAACACACAGCCAGGGCAACTAAGGAGTGGCTCCGTAAGAAGCATCTCAAGGTCCTGGAGTGGCCTAGCCAGTCTCCAGACCTGAACCCAATAGAAAATCTTTGGAGGGAGCTGAAAGTCCGTATTGCCCAGCGACAGCCCCGAAACCTGAAGGATCTGGAGAAGGTCTGTATGGAGGAGTGGGCCAAAATCCCTGCTGCAGTGTGTGCAAACCTGGTCAAGACCTACAGGAAACGTATGATCTCTGTAATTGCAAACAAAGGTTTCTGTACCAAATATTAAGTTCTGCTTTTCTGATGTATCAAATACTTATGTCATGCAATAAAATACAAATTAATTACTTAAAAATCATACAATGTGATTTTCTGGATTTTTGTTTTAGATTGCGTCTCTCACAGTTGAAATGTACCTATGATAAAAATGACAGACCTCTACATGCTTTGTAAGTAGGAAAACCTGAAAAATCGGCAGTGTATCAAATACTTTTTCTCCCCACTGTATATGAGTCTTATTGCACCAGCTGAGTGTATATATGTGTCTTACTGCACCAGCTGAGTGTGTATATATGTGTCTTACTGCACCAGCTCAAATAAAATAAAATCTGATTTTATTTGCCACATGCGCCGAATACAACAGGTGTAGACATTACCATGAAATGCTTACTTACAGCCCTTAACCAACAATGCATTTATTTTTTAATAAAAAAGTAAAATAAAACAACAACAACAAAAAAGTGTTGAGAAAAAAAGAGCAGAAGTCAAATAAAATAACAGTAGGGAGGCTATATACAGGGGGGGTACCGGTGCAGAGCCAATGTGCGGAGGCACCGGCTAGTTGAGGTAGTTGAGGTAATATGTACATGTGGGTAGAGTTAAAGTGACTATGCATAAATAATTAACAGAGTAGCAGCAGCGTAAAAAGATGGGGTGGCGGGGCAGTGCAAGTAGTCCGGGTAGCCATGATTAGCTGTTCAGGAGTCTTATGGCTTGGGGGTAGAAGCTGTTGAGAAGCCTTTTGGACCTAGACTTGGCGCTCCGGTACCGCTTGCCGTGCGGTAGCAGAGAGAACAGTCTATGACTAGGGTGCCTGGAGTCTTTGACAGTTTTGAGGGCCTTCCTCTGACACCGCCTGGTATAGAGGTCCTGGATGGCAAGAAGCTTGGCCCCAGTGATGTACTAGGCCGTACGCACTACCCTCTGTAGTGCCTTGCGGTCGGAGGCCGAGCAGTTGCCATACCAGGCGGTGATGCAACCAGTCAGGATGCTCTCGACGGTGCAGCTGTATAACTTTTTGAGGATCTGAGGACCCATGCCAAATCTTTTCAGTCTCCTGAGGGGGAATAGGCTTTGTCGTGCCCTCTTCACGACTGTCTTGGTGTGTTTGGACCATGATAGTTAGTTGGTGATGTGGACACCAAGGAACTTGAAGCTCTCAACCTGTTCCACTACAGCCCCGTCGATGAGAATGGGGGCGTGCTCAGTCCTCTTTTTTTTCCTGTAGTCCACAATCATCTCCTTTGTCTTGGTCACGTTGAGGGAGAGGTTGTTATCCTGGCACCACACGGCCAGGTCTCTGACCTCCTCCCTATAGGCTATCTCATCGTTGTCAGTGATCAGGCCTACCACTGTTGTGTCGTCGGCAAACTTAATGATGGTGTTGGAGTCATGCCTGGCCATGCAATCATGGGTGAACAGGGAGTACAGGAGGGGACTGAGCACGCACCCCTGAGGGGCCCCCGTGTTGAGAATCAGCATGGCAGATGTGTTGTTACCTACCCTTACCACCTGGGGGCGGCCCGTCAAGAAGTCCAGGATCCAGTTGCAGAGGGAGGTGTTTAGTCCCAGGATCATTAGCTTAGTGATGAGCTTTGAGGGCACTATGGTGTTGAACGCTGAGCTGTAGTCAATGAATAGCATTCTCATGTAGGTGTTCCTCTTGTCCAGGTGGGAAAGGGCAGTGTGGAGTGCAATAGAAATTGCATCATCTGTGGATCTGTTGGGGTGGTATGCAAATTGGAGTGGGTCTAGGGTTTCTGGGATAATGGTGTTGATGTGAGCCATGACCAGCCATTCAAAGCACTTCATGGCTACAGCGTCAGTGCTACGGATCGGTAGTCATTTAGGTTGAAGTCGGAAGTTTACATACACTTAGGTTGGAGTCATTAAAACTTTTTCAACCACTCCACAAATTTCTTGTTAACGAACTATAGTTTTGTCAAGTCAGTTAGGACATCTACTTTGTGCATGACACAAGTCATTTTTCCAACAATTGTTGACAATGATTTCACTTATAATTCACTGTATCACAATTCCAGTGGGTCAGAGGTTTACATACACAAAGTTGACTGTGCCTTTAAACAGCTTGGAAAATCATGGCTTTAGAAGCTTCTGATAGGCTAATTGACATCATTTGAGTCAATTGGAGGTGTACCTGTGGATGTATTTCAAGGCCTACCTTCAAACTCAGTGCCTCTTTGCTTGACATCATGGGAAAATCAAAATAAATCAGCCAAGACCTCAGAAAAAAAATGGTAGACCTCCACAAGTCTGGTTCATCTTTGGGAGCAGTTTCCAAATGCCTGAAGGTATCACGTTCATCTGAACAAACAATAGTACGCAAGTATAAACACCATGGGACCACGCAGCCGTCATACCGCTCAGGAAGGAGACGCGTTATGTCTCCTAGAGATGAACGTACTTTGGTGTGAAAAGTGCAAATCAATCCCAGAACAACAGCAAAGGACCTTGTGAAGATGCTCTAGGAAACAGGTACAAAGGTATCTATATCCACACTAAAACGAGTCCTATATCGACATAACCTGAAAGGCCGCTCAGCAAGGAAGAAGCCACTGCTCCAAAACCGCCATAAAAAAGCCAGACTACGGTTTGCAACTGCACATGGGGACAAAGATCGTACTTTTTGGAGAAATGTCCCTTGGTCTGATGAAACAAAAATATAACTGTTTGGCCATAATGACCATCGTTATGTTTGGAGGAAAAAGGGGGTTACTTACAAGCCGAAGAACACCATCCCAACCGTGAAGCACGGGGGTGGCAGCATCATGCTGTGGGGGTGCTTTGCTGCAGGAGGGACTGGTGCACTTCACAAAATAGATGGCATCATGAGGAAGGAAAATTATGCGGATATATTGAAGCAACATCTCAAGACATCAGTCAGGAAGTTAAAGCTTGGTCGCAAATGGGTCTTCCAAATGGACAATGACCCCAAGCATACTTCCAGAGTTGTGGCAAAATGGCTTAAGGACAACAAAGTCAAGGTATTGGAGTGGCCATCACAAAGCCCTGACCTCAATCCTATAGAAAATGTGTGGGCAGAACTGAAAAAGCGTGTGCGAGCAAGGAGGACTACAAACCTGACATAGTTACACCAGCTCTGTCAAGAGGAATGGGCCAAAATTCACCCAACTTATTGTGGGAAACTTGTGGAAGACTACCCGAAACGTTTGACCCAAGTTAAACAATTTAAAGGCAATGCTACCAAATACTAATTGCATGTATGTTACAGTTTTTTTTTGATTGCTTAAGCACGATTTTCAAAACAGGGCCCGTGTTTTCAAAACACTACACACAATTAGCACAACCACACACCCAATTAGCAAAACACTACAGATCCTTTGCAAAATTAAACACTCTTGTAAAAACTATACACTTCTTTTTAAAAACCACACTTTGTTACCATATGAAACACACACGTTTCACATTACTATACTCTGTTTGCACGAGTTACACTCTGCTGTGATAAACCTAAAACACTTTTAGCACTTCTACTTCCCTATGATTAGAGTAGGCTACTCTCAACAAAGTACAAATATAATGTAAATTCACCAAACACTACACAAGACCAATGTTGCAGACTGAAGAAACTCATTTATTTCTCAACACGCCCAAAATGTTGACATGGAGATTCATAATACTGTAACCAAACGTCACTTTACGTATTGTAAGTTCAAAAAAAAAATTAAAAAATAACTAGACATTGTCTCTTCGCCTAGCTGGATCTGGCCAGAGAATTTCATCAACATCGCAGGCAATGTTGTCATTAGCAAGACACCTTGGAAAGAAACGTCTTGAATGACGAATCCATCCTTGCATTGCTGCTACCTCCATCTGGTCACAGGCCTCCTCCATGGCTTGGATGAGGGGTACCTCAGCCTGGAGACGGAGATCATATACCTTCCGCCGCCATGCCGAGAAAAACTATTCTATAGGGTTGAGGAATGGAGAGTATGGTGGAAGATATAGGACGGTGAAATGTGGATGTTGCTGAAACCAGTTCTGAACCAGAGCAGAGCGGTGGAAAGACACATTGTCCCAGACAACAATGTATTGCATATGATCGATTTGATTTGCTGCTGTTATGTTGTGCAATTGGTCCAAGAATGTAAGTATGAGTGCTGTGTTGTAAGGGCCCATATGGGCATGGCGGTGGAGGACCCCATTCTGTGTAATGGCTGCACAGAGTGTTATATTACCCCCACGTTGCCCTGGGACATTGACTATAGCCCTGTGGCCAATGATGTTTCTTCCCCTCCTTCGTGTTCTCGTCAGGTTGAACCCAGCCTCATCTACGTAAATGAACTCATGCTGGATCTCCTCTCCATCCATTCGTAAAACTCTCTGAAAAACAGTGTCAGGCAAAATTGTGTAGTTCAGTGTAGATCTAGTATACATATTACAGTACAGTAAAAGATTATGAGACAGTATGCAAGATCACACTGCTAAAGTGAATACATACCTCTGCATAATCATGCCGCAGTCGTTTCACCCTTTCGGAATTGCGCTCGAAAGGCACTCGATAAATTTGCTTCATTTGAATATGTTTTTTTTTTAGGATGCGTGCCAGTGTTGATGTTGAGACCTGATGGATATCGTTGAAAATGGCGTGGTTATTGACAATGTTAGCTTGGAGCTGTTTGAGTGTTATAGCATTGTTGGCCAAAACCATGTTTACTATCTCCCTCTCTTGCTGTTCTGTGAACATAGGAGGCCTTCCCCCTTGTCGTCCCTGACCCTCAATCCTATGTAGAAAAAAAACCAGTATACAATAGTACAGTAATTTCACAGGAAAAGGTAACAGAAGTGCTGATAGTGCATAGAATATAGTACTGTAAGCAGTTACTGAAACCGTGCAGATGTTTTTGATATGATGATATTTTTACAATACCTATTTTCCAGTCGAAATGTTCTCATCACACTTGCCACTGTATATCGGCTTAGATTTGGCTGTACTCGCAGTCCAGCCTCCCTCAGCGTCAGGCCGTGGTTGACAATGTGGTCAACCAGTGTTGCGCGGATCTCATTTGTCAGATTCGGTCCTCTTTGAGCACCTTCTTGTCTTCCTCTTCCTCTTCCTCCCCCTCCTCCTCCTCCTCGTTCTCCTCCTCGTCCTCCTCGTTCTCCTCGTCCTCCTCCTCGTTCTCCTCGTTCTCCTCGTCCTCCTCGTCCTCCTCGTTCTCCTCGTCCTCCTCCTCGTTCTCCTCCTCGTCCTCCTCCTCCTCCTCCTCCTCGTCTTACTCTTTCTCTGACTCTTTCCATTGTGCTTGAAGACCGATGAACTCACCTGCTGCTTTTTATAGTGCTTATACACCTGATTGGTGTGTCTACAATTAAGCAAAC
This sequence comes from Coregonus lavaretus, assembly GCF_964263955.1. NCBI lineage: Eukaryota > Metazoa > Chordata > Actinopteri > Salmoniformes > Salmonidae > Coregonus > Coregonus lavaretus. The sequence goes on along the minus strand of NW_028162988.1, from coordinate 142,259 downwards.
AAGTGTTTGCACACCTGATGACTGTGTTGAACCAATTGGTTGGACGGTGTGGTAATTTGACAGTCAGTGCTTTGGTATTGCAAGGACGTGACTTCATGATAGATTTTTGTGTGTAATGTATGTTAAGTGTGTTTAGTGTTTTGCAAATCACTGTGTGTAGAGTTTTGCAACAAGTGTAAGGTTGACAATGTGCTTATAGTTGTGCAAATATGGGCTGATGTTTTGCTTCTTGAGTGTAAGGTTTTGCTAATAGTGTACTACTTTTAATTTTAGTGTGTAAGCAATCCAAAAAAACTGTAACTTCTGACCCACTGGGAATGTGATGAAAGAAATAAAAGCTGAAATAAATGTTTCTCTCTACTATTACTCTAACATTTCACATTCTTAAAATAAAGTGGTGATCCTAACTGACCTAAGACAGAGAATTTTTACTAGGATTAAATGTCAGGAATTGTGAAAAACTGAGTTTAAATGTATTTGGCTAAGGTGTATGTAAACTTCCGACTTCAACTGTATGTGGACGCCTTAATGCTGAGCGAGAGAAGGTAAAAAGTCATCCCATGTGAAGCCTATCAATATTTCACATTAACAATGGGAGGACATCTGCCTGGAAATTGACAATTATCTTATATCTATAGCCTACTATATGTATCTGCTATTTATAAAATGACAAAATAAGGAGAATGCGACATGCTCAATTAACGATGTTGCAGAATTGCTGTATTTGAAGCATCACTCCATTCTGCCCAGTTTCCCTGATGTTGCTACGGCAATCAAGCTGTTTTACCATCCCTGTAACTATCGCTTCTGCGGAGAGATCGTTTTCTAAACTAAAACTCATAAAGAACTTCTGATATGCGCTTTTGAATACCCGAGTAAGCTTCACTCATTGCACCACGGCATTTGTTCACCTTACTTTCAATCAGTTAAATCTTGTATTTTTCAAGGGCCGGAGACATTTTCTCAGTCAAATTCCTGAAGCCCAAGAAAAACACACTTAGTTTCCTAGTACATATGGAAATGAAAAAAGTATTATGAATGACTTTTTGGAGGGTTACTGTCAAAATGATTTATAACAAATATAATAAAAATAGACAGATGACAGGGCTTGTGGCCCTACCCACCTTGCCACGGTGCGCCAGCCCCGCCCACTCCATCTCCATCTCCGTCTCTTTCTCTTTTCTCTGCTCCTGGGAGGAGGTGACATAACAGGGTTACCACAGCAGGAGGAGGCACTCAGCTCAGTCACCCAGAAGAGAGATGGGGAGAGAGTTCCATCAAAGATGCACGAGGCCTGACCTCCAGCCTTCAACCACGCCGACTCCCACCGGTGTCTACACCGTTACCTCAACCTCTCGCCCATGTTCAGTCATTCATGTTACCTTTCACCCGTGTAGACTCCGTTACCTCAAACATTATTATTTTACCCTATGTCATCTCCGTAACCTCAAATACGGTGCACCATGTCATCTTCCATGTGTTTCGCCCTTTGGGCCAATGCATGGACACAGTAGGCAACCAACCGCTATTTATACATGTACCCCTGACTCACTGTCTCTCTCGGCTCACATTTTTATTTACCTGTTTTTCTGCTTTTTGTGTGGTGTATTGTTTGGTAGATGTTTGGCTTGTACCGTATGTACATCCGTTAGATATACAGTATCCATTGCATTCCATTACAAAAGCATGGATGGAGCCACATTTATTCAGGCTTTTTTTCTCCTGTGTTTGTCATTCGTATGACTTGAAAATGTATCTCTCCTCCCTTTGACTTTTAGTTCATGTGCGGCAGAATTTGTCTGATTTGACAAACGTGGCATGGAGTGGTGGAAACACACCTGGAGGCTTAAGCCGCAATTTATTCTGTCCGCCAATGAGTCTGTGTTAAAAGAAATTAAGAATATTCCCTTTGATTTCAGTGCACTGATTCTGACTCACACACACATACATACGCATGCACACACACAAACACACACACACACACAGTTCTTCTCATTGTGTGTGTGTGTCTGTGTGCGTGCACGTGTGTGTTTGTGTGTGTGTGTAGATCTTTGCCTCAGTTCAAAAGTCTCGACAACGTGATGTCGAGCTGCATAACCTCCACCAATCACGGCTAGGATAGCAACATTCCCAGCCAACCAGATACTCCCAGCAGCCTCCTCTTTGTGCCTGTTCCATATTCAGTCAATCTGGTGGGTTCTCTTGGATGAAGATGTCTGTACTGTACATACCCTCCACACCAATTAGAGGTTTGTTCTTTCTGTCTACCTACCCACACCCATTTCTCTGTCTCTCTGTCTGTCTCTTTCGCTCTGTCTCTCTGTCTCTCTGTCTCTCTCTCTCTTAAACACACACACACTGCTCTGTGTTGGTAAAATGATCAAACCCTGTATGTGACATCTGCATAAGACATGAGGAAGTACTAAAACGTAACATATGTGTTCCTGTGTGGATTTCAAAACCAGGAATTAATGACTATTGTGCTGTTGGAGAGCCTTGTAGCCTCAGAATAATCATATGTACAGACACACAGGTACATCATCATCACACACATACATGTACTCTTATAGCACGCATGTGCATGCACACACACTCACACACACGTACAGAGCACACACACACGCATGGCTGCTTCAGCAGTTCGTTACTTCCTCGTTAAAAGAGGGACCCAACCCCCCGTTCTCCCAGAGGACCCCGGGGCTCTCGGTCTGTCTGGAGGATAAGAGCATCTTATCTCCCCCTTTCTTACCCATCCACCCCTCTCCTCCTCCCACCCCTCCACCCCCCCTCTCCTCCTTATCTCCTAACACCCCTCTGTAGTGCCCCAGAGCCTCATCGGCTGATGCTTTCCTCTCCTCTCCACCTTCCTCTCCTCTCCACCTTCCTCTCCTCTCCTCCTCATCCCTCTCTCCTCTCCTCCTCATCCTCCTCTCCTCTCCTCTCCTCCTCATCGCCTTCTCCTCTCCTCCTCATCCCCCTCTCCTCCCCTCTCCCCTCCTCCTCATCCCCCTCTCCCCTCCTCCTCATCCCCCTATCCCCTCCTCCTCACCCCCTCTCCTCTCCTCCTCCTCCCCCTCTCCCCTCCTCCTCATCCCCCTCTCCTCTCCCCTCCTCCCCCTCTCCTCTCCTCTCCTCCCCCTCTCCTCACCTCTCCTCCTCCTCCCCCTCTCCTCTCCTCTCCTCTTCTCCTCTCTCCTCTCTCGCTCCATCCCTCCATCCCTCCATCCACCAACCCCCCCACTCTTCACCTTAACAACCCCCTCTTTGTTTTCTCCTCTCTCTTTGTCTTTACTATCTATTGAAGACATGCAGTATTTATGTCACTGGCTGCCAATGCTGCTGCGTCAGTGAGCAAGGCAACAAAATGGCCGACACAACCGTTTTCTTCTGATGATAGCGATGCGCTAGCTGCGTGACTGTGACAGTGTCCCGCTGAAGACTACCGTGATAGACCTGGGCCACGTTCAGTAGGCAAACCGCTGAAGACTACCGTGATAGACCTGGGCCACGTGCAGTAGGCAAATGTTGTGAAACGTTGCAGAAATGTCATGAATAGAGCTGACGTGATTCCTTATTCTACATGTCAGAGAGGTTTGTTGGACATAATCTATTTCTATCCGAATGTTCCACAATGTCGTGTCCTGCTGAATGCGAACTTGTTTACGCGGGTAAAACCTTAGAGAGACCCAACTCTTGTATTTGCCTTGATGTATTTTCCATATTTATTTTTATTAGGTTCCATTTGTGTTTAATGTTCCGTTATGTGAGTTAGCTTATGCATGGTCATACCCAGAGATAAGAGATATGTATAATAGCATATGGTAAAGGGCCTAGAAGTACCTCCCTCTACCTTCCTCACATACACTGAAGATGGCAAAATGTGTACATGTGGACAGGTTGCCTAAAAGACTAATAAAATCGCCAAACGCATCAACTAAGTGCTTGGGCCACGTTTTATTTGATATCTTTCTACCTCCCCGCTATAAACCAGTGATGACATACATAACATACTCGTCTATACAAACTCCCTAAAACCCATCTACTTCCATCCCTCATCCCCAGCTGGAAAAGACACGCCCAATGACACCACATCCCCACGCATCTTCCCCCACCATATTTCAGGGGAAACCCCTATCTAAAGCGAGACCCCCTTCTAGGGGGTTGACCTTGACCCCTGCCCCTCCACCCGCTCCCCTCCGCCAGTCTGAGTGGCCTCCTCCCCCTCTCAGTACCACGTGTCACTTCATTACCAATGACGGGCGTTACGGTGACAGGTCTGATTTATGGAGATTGTCTGCCATTTGTGTGTGTTTGTGTGTGTGTGTGTGTGTGTGTGTGTGTGTGTGTGTGTGTGTGTGTGTGACCTCCCAGTGGCGTTCATTTCTCCAGTGAGGAGAATATTAATTATCCAGTGATGAGACACAACAAACCGTCACCACGTCTCGCCACCATGTACCGGTGAACCCTAAAATACACCAGTATATAGGGATTGTCAGCCATTTTAGGGGCCTTCCATTGGAGGGGCCTTTCATTTGAAGGGCCAGCCATATAAGGGGCCAGCCATTTGAGGGGCCTTTCATTTGAGGAGCCAGCCATTTGAGGGGCCAGCCATTTGAGGGGCCAGCCAGTTGAGGGGCCAGCCATTTGCATTTTGAATGGTGATAGTAATGGGTGTGGGTTTCTAGACTAGACTAATGCTTGAAGACCCCAAATGGTGTTCTGTGCGTTGATATAATGTTCATATTATGCTCAGTTTATGACACTTGCAACGCCAGGATTGTGGGTTTGATTCCTAGGGCCACCCATATATGAAATGTATGCACGTATGACTATAAGTCACTTTGGATAAAAGTGTCTGCTGAATGATATGGTATGATTTTATTTAGAGCTCACGCAGACACACACACACACACACACACACACACACACAAACAAACAAACAAACAAACAAATTGACTTGGAACACACAGTGATGAAATCAGCAGAAAACAGAGCATCTTCCCCTGTCTCTCTCCATGATCCTCAGTGTGTGTGTGTGTGTGTGTGGGTCATCCACAGTCTGCCAAACCTCTGCTGAGCAGCTCTGTTGAGACCTAGGTCTCTTTTCCAAATGCACCTTGTATAATACAATATTAAATACACATTAAACTACATATATATAAATAGATACAGTATTTACTAGACTGTTATAGTCTAACGGGGTTAGCTGGAGGATTAGCTGTGCCCTCTTCCTCACTGATCCCCTGCTACTAACCTCTACCCTCTCAGAGAGAGAGAGAGAGAGAGAGAGAGAGAGAGAGAGAGAGAGAGAGAGAGAGAGAGAGAGAGAGAGAGAGAGAGAGAGAGAGAGAGAGAGAGAGAGAGAGAGAGAGAGAGAGAGAGAGAGAGAGAGAGAGAGAGAGAGAGAGAGAGAGAGAGAGAGAGAGAGAGAGCCTGCTTGTATGCATGTTTCATTGTGTGTGTGTCCTCAGGGGGTGCTCTCTAATTCTCCCAGCCCCTTCCTCCATCTCTTTCTCTTCTCTCCTGCGCGTCAGCAACGGGTTACATAAGAGAGGGGCAAAAATAGCAGCAGCAGTGAGTGAAGTGGTTGGTCTCTGGGTTGGCACGCACACCGCCCCAGCAGGCCTGAGGGCCACAGCGCGAACCTGGGTACTGGCTGCTACCCTGGGTACTGGGGAGAAATGCCCTTTCTGTAGTATCACTGTGCTCCTTAGAATCCTAGCTACGAATGAACTGAAACACAATGGAGGATGGCTTGTGTTTATTGTTTTTAGTCTCTTAAATGGAAGAAGTGTATTACTGTGGGGTTTAGTTCCACAGGCTAGCTTTATACCTTATAGCTTATAGGTTTTCATGTTTTTCTCTCCCATATCCTTTGGGAATATCAATTGGTTGAAACGCTCTATTTTTGTGCTTTGTGTATTCTGTGGTAGGAGAGAACATTCCCAACTGTCTTCCGCAAAACAATAAAAGTGTGCTTGGATTAGGAAATGTTGCTGCAGGATTGCATTCACCTCCTATCCTACCCATGTGCTATGCTCCGCCCTGTTCTGCTCAGCTCTGTTCTGTCCTGCTCTGACCTGCTCTGTCCTGTTCTGACCTGCTCTGTCCTGTTCTGTCATGCTCTGTTCTGCTCTGTTCTGCTCTGTTCTGTTCTGCTCTGTCCTGTTCTGACCTGCTCTGTCCTGTTCTGCTCTGTCCTGTTCTGACCTGCTCTGTCATGCTCTGTCTTGTTCTGTCCTGTCTTGTTCTATTAGGCTCTGATCTGCTCTGTCCTGTTCTGTCATGCTCTGTTCTGCTCTGTCCTGTTCTGACCTGCTCTGTCCTGTTCTGCTCTGTCCTGTTCTGACCTGCTCTGTCATGCTCTGTCCTGCTCTGATCTGCTCTGTCCTGTTCTGTCATGCTCTGTTCTGCTCTGTTCTGCTCTGTCCTGTTCTGTCCTGCTCTGATCTGCTCTGTCCTGTTCTGTCATGCTCTGTTCTGCTCTGTTCTGCTCTGTCCTGTTCTGACCTGCTCTGTCCTGCTCTGCTCTGTCCTGTTCTGACCTGCTCTGTCATGCTCTGTCCTGTTCTGTTCTGTCCTGTCTTGTTCTATCCTGCTCTGTCCTGTTCTGTCCTGCTCTGATCTGCTCTGTTCTGCTCTGTCCTGCTC